>NW_027327741.1:0-225548 GCF_047675955.1 Chlorocebus sabaeus | reverse complement strand
TGTTTCAGCCGGTCTAAACCAGTTTGAGCCGGTCTGGTGTGGTTTGAGCCGGTCAAAACCGGTTTGAGCCTGTCAAAACGAGATTGAACAGGTCTGGTCTGGTTTGAGCCCGTCAAAACCGCTTTGAGCCGGTCAAAACCGGTTTGAGCTGGTGTGGTGTTGTTTTAACCGATCTGGTCTGGTTTAAGCCGGTCAAAACCAGCTCAGGTCGGTCAAAACCGATTTGAGCCGGTTTCATCAGTTTTGAACCGGTCAAAACCCATTTGTGGCCCAGTTTTAGGTGGTCTGGGCCGATCTGGTGTGGTTTGATCCGATTTTAGCTGGTCTGGGCCGCTCTGGTTCGGTTTGATACGGTTTCATCCAGTCAAAAGCGGTTTCAGCCGGTCTTGTGTGGTTTGAGCAGATCAAAACCGGTTTGAGCCGGTCTGGTCTGGTTTCAGCCGGACTCGTCTGGTTTGAGCCTGTCAAAACTCGCTCAGGTCGGTCAAAACCGGTTTGAGCCGCTCTGGCCTGGTTTGAACCGGTTAAAACCGGTTTGTGGCCCAGTTTTAGGCGGTCTGGGCGAGTCTGGTCCGGTTTGTTCTGATTTTTGCTGGTCTGCGCCGATCTAATTCCGTTTGATCTGGTTTCATCCGGACAAAACTGGTTTTAGCCGGTCAAAACCGGTTTCAGCCGGTCTGGTGTGGTTTGAGCAGGTCAAAAGCGGTTTGAGCCGGTCAAAACCGGTTGGAGCCGGTCTGGTCTGGTTTGAGCCGGTCTCTTCTGGTGTGAGCTGGTCAAAACCGGTTTGAGCCCGTCTGCTCTGGTTTGAGCCGTTCTGTTCTGCTTCAGCCGGTCAAAAACTTATTGAGCTGGTTTGGCCCGGTTTTAGCCTGTCTGGAACAGTCTGGTTCGGTTTGAGCCAGTTAGAGCCGGTTTGTGCTGGTCTGGTCCGTTATGATCCGGTTTGATAAGGTCTGGTCCGGTTTGATCCGGTCTAATGTGGCCAAAATCGGTTTGAGCCTGTCAGGTCTGGTTTGAGCCGGTCAAAACGGGTTTGACACGGTCTGGACTGGTTTGAGCCGGTCAAAATAAGTTTGAGCCAGTTTGGCACGATTTTAGGCGGTCTGGGCCGGTCTGGTCCGGTTTGATCCGGTTTGAGCCGGTCTGGTCTGGTTTGAGACGTTCAAAACTGGTTTGAGGCGTTCTGGTCTGGTTTAAGCTGATCAAAATAGGTTTGAGCCAGTTTGGCCTGGTTTTAGGCGGTCTGGGATGGTCTGGTCCGGTTTGATCCGGTTTTAGCCAGTCTGGGCTCGTCTGGTCCGGTTTGATCCGGTCTCATCTGGTCAATATCGTTTCAACCGGTCAAAACCCTTTTGAGCTGGTCTGGTGTGGTTTGAGCTGGTCAAAACCGGTTCGAGCCGTTCAAAACCGGTTTAAGCCGGTCAAAACCGGATTGAACCTGTCTGGTCTGGTTTGAGCCGGTCAAAACCGATTTGAGTAGGTGTGGTCTGGTTTGAGCCGGTCTGGTCTGGTTTGAGCCGGTCAAAGCCGTCTCAGGCCGGCCAAACCGGTTTGAGCCGTTCTGGTCTTGTTTGAGCTGGTCAAAACCGGTTTGTGGCCCGGTTTTAGCCAGTCTGACCCAGTGTGGTCGGATTTGCTCCGATTTCAGCTGTTCTGGGATGGTCTGGTGCAATTTCATCCGGTTTGAGCCAGTCTGGTCCGGTTTTATCCTGTCTCATCTGGTCAAAACCGGTTTGAGCCAGTCTCTTCTGGTTTAACCGGTCAAAACCAGTTTGAGACAGTCTCTTCTGGTTTGAGCAGGTTGTGTCTGGTTTGAGCCGGTCAAAATCTGATTGAGCCTGTTTGGCACGGTCTTAGACTGTCTGGGCCTGTCTGGTCCGGTTTTCTCCGGTTTGAGCCGGTCTGGTCTGGTTTGAGCCGGTCAAAATAGGTCTGAGCCAGTTTGGCCTGGTTTTAGTCGGTCTGGGCCAGTCTGGTCTGGTTTAATCCGGTTTTAGCAGGTCTGGAACGGTCTGGTCCGGTTTGATCCTATCTCATCCGGTCAAAATCGGTTTCATCCGGTAAAAACCGGTTTGAGCCGGTCAGGTGTGGTTTGAGCTGGTCAAAATCGGTTTGAGCTGCTCTGGTCTGGTTCGAGCTGGTCAAAACCGGTTTGTGGCCCGGTTTTAGCCGGTCTGGCCTGGTCTGGTCCAGTTTGCTGTGGTTTCAGCTTTTCTGGGCTGGTCTGGTGCGGTTTCATCCGGTGTGGGCCGGTCTGATCCGGTTTTATCCTGTCTCCTCTGGTCAAAACCGGTTTGAGCTAGTCTGGTCTGGTTTGAGCCGGTCAAAACCGGTTTGAGCCGGTCTGGTCTGGTTTGAGCTGGTCTGGTCTGGTTTGAGCAGCTCAAAAGTGGTTTGAGCCGGTCAAAACCGGTTGGAGCTGGTCTGGTCCAGTTTGAACCGGTCTGGTCTGGTTTGAGCCGGTCAAAACCTGTTTGAGCCGGTCTGGTCTCGTTTGAGCCGGTCAAAATAGGTTAGAGCCGGTTTGGCCTGGTTTTAGGTGGTCTGGACTGTTCCGGTCCGGTTTGATCAGGTTTTAGCCGGTCTGGGCCCGTCTGGTCCGATTTGATCTTGTCTCACAGGGTCAAAATCGGTTTCAGCCGGTCTAAACCAGTTTCAGCCGGTCTGGTGTGGTTTGAGCCTGTCAAAACCATTTTGAGCTGGTCAAAACCGGTTCGAGCCATTCAAAACCGGTTTGAGCCTGTCAAAACAGGATTGAACCGGTTTGTTCTGGTTTGAGCTGGTCAAAACCGCTTTGAGCCGGTCAAAACCGGTTTGAGCTGGTGTGGTGTGGTTTTAGCCGATCTGATCTGGTTTAAGCCGGTCAAAACCGGCACAGGTCAGTGAAAACCGGTTTGAGCCGGTCTCATCAGTTTTGAACGGGTTAAAACCAGTTTGTGGCCCAGTTTTAGGCGGTCTGGGCCGATCTGGTCTGGTTCGATCCGATTTTAGCCGGTCTGGGCTGCTCTGGTTCGGTTTGATACGGTCTCGTCCTGTCAAAAGCGGTTTCAGCCGGTCTGGTGTGGTTTGAGCAGGTCAAAACCGGTTTGACCTGGTCTGGTCTGGTTTCAGCCGGACTCGTCTGGTTTGAGCCGGTCAAAACCCGCTCAGGTCGGTCAAAACCGTTTTGAGTCGGTCTGGCCTGGTTTGAACCAGTGAAAACCGGTTTGTGGCCCAGTTTTAGGCGGTCTGGGCGGGTCTGGTCCGGGATGTTCTGATTTTAGCCAGTCTGGGCCGATCTAATTCCGTTTGATCTGGTTTCATCCGGAAAAAACCGGTTTTGGCCGGTCAAAACCGGTTTCAGCCGGTCTAGTGTGGTTTGAGCAGCTCAAAAGCGGTTTGAGCCGGTCAAAACCGGTTGCAGCCGGTCTGGTCTGGTTTGAACCGGTCAAAACCGGTTTGTGGCCCAGTTTTAGGCGGTCTGGGCCGGTCTGGTCCTGTTTGATCCGATTTTAGCCGGTCTGGGCCGTTCTGATTCGGTTTGATCTGGTCTCATCCAGTCAAAACTGGTTTTAGCCTGTCAAAACCGGTTTCATCCGGACTTGTGTGGTTTGAGCAGGTGAAAACCGGTTTGAGCCGGTCAAAACCGGTTTAAGCCAGTTTGCTCTGGTTTGAGCTGGTCTGGTCTGGTTTGAGTCGGTGAAAACCGGTTCGAGCCACTCAAAACCGGTTTGAGCCGGTTTGATCTGGTTGAAACCAGTCAAAACCGATTCGAGCCTGTCTGAGCCAGTCTGGTCCGGTTTGATTCGGTGTTAGCCTGTCTGGCCCGGTTTGATCCGTTTGCTTCCGTTCAAAATCGGTTTGAGCCGGTCTGGTCCAGTTTGAACCGGTCTGGTCTGGTTTGAGCTGGTCAAAACCTGTTTGAGATGGTCTGGTCTGGTTTGAGCTGGTCAAAATAGGTTAGAGCCGGTTTCGCCCGGTTTTAGGTGGTCTGGGCTCTACTGGTCCGGTTTGATCAGGTTTTAGTCGGTCTGGGCCCGTCTGGTCCGATTTGATCTTGTCTCATAGGGTCAAAATCGGTTTCAGCCGGTCTAAACCAGTTTGAGCCAGTCTGGTGTGGTTTGAGCCAGTCAAAACCGGTTTGAGCCTGTCAAAACCAGATTGAACAGGTCTGGTCTGGTTTGAGCCGGTCAAAACTGCTTTGAGCCGGTCAAAACTGGTTTGAGCTGGTGTGGTGTGGTTTTAGCCGATCTGGTCTGGTTTAAGCCGGTGAAAACCGGCTCAGGTCGGTCAAAACCGGTTTGAGCCGGTCTCATCAGTTTTGAACGGGTCAAAACCCGTTTGAGGCCCAGTTTTAGGCGGTCTGGGCCGATCTGGTCTGGTTTGATCCGATTTTAGCCGGTCTGGGCCGCTCTGGTTGGGTTTGATACGGTCTCAACCGGTCAAAAGCGGTTTCAGCCGGTCTGGTGTGGTTTGAGCAGGTCAAAACCGGTTTGAGCCGCTCTGGTCTGGTTTCAGCCAGACTCGTCTGGTTTGAGCCGGTCAAAACCCGCTCAGGTTGGTCAAAACCGGTTTGAGCCGGTCTGGCCTGGTTTGAACCGGTTAAAACCGGTTTGTGGCCCAGTTTTAGGCGGTCTTGGTGGGTCTGGTCCGGTTTGTTCTGATTTTAGCTGGCCTAGGTTGATCTAATTCCGTTTGATCGGGTTTCATCCAGACAAAACCGCTTTTAGCCGGTCGAAACCGGTTTCAGCCGGTCTGGTGTGGTTTGAGCAGGTCAAAAGCCGTTTGAGCCGGTCAAAACCGGTTTCAGCCGGTCTGGTGTGGTTTGAGCAGGTCAAAACCGGTTTGAGCCGGTCTGTTCCGGTATGATCCGGTTTGAGAAGGTCTGGTCCGGTTTGATCTGTTCTAATCCGGTCAAACCCGGTTTGAGCCGGTCAGTACGGGTTTGAGCCGTTGAAAACAGGTTCGAGCCGGTCTGGTCTGGTTTGAGCCGGTCAAAATAGTTTTCAGCCGGTTTGGCCCAGTTTTAGGCGGTTCGGGCCTGTCTGTTCTGGTTTTCTCCGGTTTGAGCCGGTCTAGTCTGGTTTGAGCCGGTCTTGTCTGGTTTGAGCCAGTCAAAACCGGTTCGAGCCTGTCAAAATTGGTTTGAGCCTGTTTGGTTTGGTTGAAGCCAGTCAAAACCGATTCGAGCCTGTCTGAGCTGGTCTGGTCCAGATTGATCCGAGTATAGCCATTCTGGGCCGCTCTGGTTCGGTTTGATACGGTCTCATCCGGTCAAAACCTGTTTCTGCCGGTCTGTTGTGGTTTGAGCAGATCAAAACCGGTTTGAGCCGGTCTGGTCCGCTTTGAGTTGGTGTGGTCCGGTTTGAGCCAGTCAAAACCGGCTCAGGCGGGTCACAACCGGTTTGAGCCGGTCTGGTCTGGTTTGAGCCGGTCAAAACCGGTTGCTGGCCCAGTTTTAGCCTGTCTGGGCCGGTCTGGTCTGGTTTGACCGGTTTAGCTGGTCTGGGCCGGTCGAATCCGGTTTGACGCGGTCAAAACCGCTTTCAGCCTGTCAAAACCGGTTTGAGCCGGTCTGCTCTGGTTTGAGCTGGTCTGGTCTGGTTTGAGCCGGTCATAACCAGCTCAGGTCGGTCAAAACTGGTTTGAGCAGGTCTGGTCTGGTTTGTACCAGTCAAACCCGGTTTGTGGCCCAGTGTTAGGCGGTCTGGGCCGGTCTGGTCCGGTTTGTTCCGATTTTAACCGGTTTGGGCCCGTCTGATTCGGTTTGATCCGGTCTCATCCAGTCAAAACCGGTTTTAGCTGGTCAAAACCGATTTTAGCTGGTCTGTAGTCATTTGAGTCGGTAAAAGCAGGTTCGAGCCGGTCAAAACCGGATTGAGCCAGTTTGTTCTGGTTGAAGCCATTCAAAACCGATTCGAGCCTGTCTGAGCCCATCTGGTCCGGTTTGATCTGGTCTAATCAGTTCAAAAGCGGTTTGAGCCGGTGAAAACAGGTTTTAGGCGGTCTGGAGTGGTTTGAGCTGGTCAAAACCGGTTTGAGCCGGTCTGGTCTGGTTTGAGCCAGTCAAAACCTGATTGAGCCAGTTTAGCCCGGTTTTAGACTGTCTGTGCCGGTCTGGTTCGGTTTGAGCCGGTTTGAACCGGTGTGTGCCGTTCTGGTCCGGTATGATCTGGTTTGAGAAGGTCTGGTCTGGTTTGATCCGGTCTAATCCGATCAATACCGGTTTGAGCCGGTCACACCTGGTTTGAGCTGGTGAAAACTGGTTCGAGCCGGTCTGGTCTGGTTTGAGCCGATCAAAATAGGTTTGATATGATTTGGCCCCGTTTTAGTTGGTCTGGGCCGGTCTGGTCCGGTTTGATCCGGTTTGAGCCGGTCTGGTCTGGTTTGAGCTGGTCAAAACCAGTTTGAGCCGGTCTGGTCTGGTTTGAGCCGGTCAAAATAGGTTGGAGCCGGTTTGGCCCGGTTTTAGGTGGTCTAGGCCGTTCTGATCCGGTTTGATCCGGTTTGAGCTGCTCTGGGCCCGTCTGGTCCAATTTGATTTGTCTCATGGGGTCAAAATCGGTTTCAGCCGGTCTAATCCGGTTTGAGCCGGACTGGTGTGGTTTGAGCCCGTCAAAACCGTTTTGAGCCGGTCAAAACTGGTTCGAGCCGTTCAAAACTGGTTTCAGCCTGTCAAAACCGTATTGAACCGGTCTGGTCTGGTTTGAGACGGTCAAAACCGCTTTGAGCTGGTCAAAACCGGTTTGAGCTGGTCTGGTCTGATTTTAGCCGGTTTGGTCTGGTTTGAGCCGGTCAAAACCGGCTCAGGTCGGTTAAAACCGGTTTGAGCCGGTCTCATCAGGTTTGAACCGGTCAAAACCGGTTTCTGGCCCAGTTTTAGGCGGTCTGGGCCGATCTGCTCCATTTTGATCCGATTTTAGCCGGTCTGGGCCGCTCTGGTTCGGTTTGATACTGTCTCATCCGGTCAAAACAGGTTTCAGCCGGTCTGGTATGGTTTGAGCAGGTCAAAACCGGTTTGAGCCGGTCTGGACCGGTTTGAGTCGGTCTGGTCTGGTTTAAGCCCATCAAAACCGGCTCTGGCGTGTCAAGACCGGTTTCAGCCGGTGTGGTCTGGTTTGAGCTGGTCAAAACCGGTTGGTGGCCCGGTTTTAGCTGGTCTGGGCCGGTCTGGTCTGTTTTGACCAGTTTCAACTGTTCTGGGCCGGTCGAGTCCGGTTTGATGCGGTCACAACCGCTTTCAGCCTGTCAAAACCGGTTTGAGCCGGTCTGGTCTGGTTTGAGCCGTTCAAAACCGGTTGGTGGCCCGGTTTTAGCTGGTCTGGGCCGGTCTGGTCCGGTTTGACCGGTTTCAGCTGGTCTGGGCTGGTCGAGTCCGGTTTGATGCGGTCAAAACCGCTTTCAGCCTGTCAAAACCGGTTTGAGCCGGTCTGGTCTGGTTTGAGCTGTTCTGGTCTGGTTTGAGCCGGTCACAACCGGCTCAGGTCGGTCAAAGCTGGTTTGAGCTGTTCTGGTCAGGTTTGAACCGGTCAAAACCGGTTTGTGGCCCAGTGTTAGGCAGTCTGGGCCGGTCTGGTCCGGTTTCTTCCGATTTTAGCCAGTCTGGGCCGATCTAATTTGGTTTGATCCGGTTTCATCCGGTGAAAACCGGTTTTAGCCAGTCAAAACCGGTTTCAGCCGGTCTGGTGAGGTTTGAGCAGGTGAAATCCAGTTTGAGCCGGTCAAACCGGTTTGAGCCGGTTTGGTCTGGTTTCATCCGGTCTTGTCTGGTTTGAGCCTGTCAAAACCGGTTCGAGCCTGTCAAAACCGGTTTGAGCCGGTTTGGTTTGGTTGAAGCCAGTCAAAACCGATTCGAGCCTGTCTGAGCCGGTCTGGTCCAGTTTGATCCGAGTTTAGAAGGTCTGGGCTGCTCCGGTTCGGTTTGATACGGTCTCATCCGGTCAAAACCGGTTTCAGCCGGTCTGGTGTGTTTTGAGCAGGTCAAAACCGGTTTGAGCCGGTCTGGTCCAGTTTGAGTCGGTCTGGTCTGGTTTGAGCCGGTCAAAACCGGCTCAGGCAGGTCACAACCGGTTTGAGCCGGTCTGGTCTGGTTTGAGACGGTCAAAACCGGTTGGTGGCCCGGTTTTAGCCGGTCTGGGCCGGTCTGGTCCGGTTTGATGCGATCAAAACCGCTTTCAGCCTGTCAAAACCGGTTTGAGCCGGTCTGGTCTGGTTTGAGCCGGTCTGGTCTGGTTTGAGCCAGTCATAACCGGCTCAGGTTGGTCAAAACTGGTTTGATCCAGTCTGGTCTGATGTGAACCGTTCAAAACCGGTTTGTGGCCCAGTGTTAGGCCGTCTGGGCCGGTCTGGTCCGCTTTGTTCCGATTTTAGACGGTCTGGGCCCGTCTGATTCGGTTTGATCCGGTCTCATCCAGTCAAAACCGGTTTTAGCTGGTCAAAACCGGTTTCAGCCGGTTTGGTGTGGTTAGAGCAGGTCAAAACCTGTTTGAGCCGGTCTGGTCCGGTTTGAGCCGGTCTTGTCTGGTTTGAGCCGGTCAAAACCGGTTCGAGCCTGTCAAAACCGGTTTGAGCCGGTTTGGTTTGGTTGAAGCCAGTCAAAACCGGTTCGAGCCTGTCTGAGCCGGTCTGGTCCGGTGTGATCCGGTATAATCAGGTCAAACCTGTTTGAGCTGGTCAAAACCGGTTCGAGCCTTTCAAAACCAGTTTGATCCGCTCAAAACGGTATTGAAACGGTCTGGTCTATTTTGAGCCGGTTAAAACAGGTTTGAGCCAGACTGGTCTGGTTTGAGCCAGTCTGGTCTGGTTTGAGCCGGTCTGGTCTGGTTTGAGGCGGTCAAAACTGGCTCAGTTGGTAAAAACCAGTTTCAGCCGGTCTGGTCTGGTTTGAAACGATCAAAACCGGTTTGTGGCCCAGTTTTAGGCGGTCTGGGATGGTCTGGTCCGGTTTGAGTGCGGTTTGAGCCGGTCAAAACTGGTTTGAGCTGGTCTGGACCGGTTTGAGCCGGTCTGCTCCGGTTTGATCTGGTTTGAGCCAGTCAATATCAGTTTGAGTCCGGTTTGAGCCGGACAAAACCGGATTTAGCGGGTCTAGCCAGTCTGGCCCGGATTGATCCGTTTTGAGCCAGTCTCGTCCGGATTGATCCGATTTTACTCCGTGTGGTCCAGTTTGAGCCGGTTTTAGCCGGTCTGGTCCAGTTTGAGTCCGATTTGAGCCTGTCAAAACCGGTTTGAGCCGGTCTGCTCCGGTTTGAGTTGGTCAAAACCGGTTTCAGATGGTCTGGTCCGGTTTGAGTCCAGCTTGATCCGGTCAAAACCGGTTTGAGCCGCTCTGATACGGTTTGATCCGGTTTGAGTCGGTCTGGTCCGGTTTGAGACGGTCAAAACCGGTTTGATCTGGTCTGGTGGTTTCTGTCCGGTTGGAGCCGGTCAACACCAGTTTGAGCCGGTCTGGTCTGGTTTGAATCCGGTTTGAGCTGGTCTGGTCCAGTTTGAGCCCGCTTTAGCTTTCCTGGTCCGGTTTGAGTCTGGTTTGAGCCGGTGAAAACCGGTTTGATCCGGTATAAGCCGGTCTGGTCTGGTTTGAGATGGTGAAAAATGGTTTGAGCCGGTCCGGTCCGGTTTTATCCTGTCTCATCCGGTCAAAGCCGGTTTGAGCCAGTCTGGTCGGGTTTGAGCCAGTCAAAACGGGTTTGAGACTGTCTGGTCTGGTTTGAGTCCGGTTTGAGCCAGTCAAAACCGGTTTGAGCCTGTCTGGTCTGGTTTGAGTCTGGTTTGAGCCGGACAACACCAGTTTGAGAGGGTCTGGTCTGGTTTGAGTGCAGTATGAGCCGGTGAAAACCGGTGAGAGACGGTTTAGTCCGCTTTGAGCCGGTCAAACCCGGTTTGAGCCGGTCTGGTCCGGTTTTAGCCGGTCTGGACGGGTTTCAGTCGGTCAAATCCGGTTTGAGGAGGTCTCGTCCAGTTTCAGCTGGTCTGGTCGGGTTTGAGCCGGTCAAAACCGGTTTGAGCTTGTGTGGTCCTGTTTGAGTCTCGTTTGAGCTGGTCAAATTCGGTTTGTGTTGCTGCCGTCTGATTTGAGCCGGTCAAAACCGGTTTGAGCTGGTCTGGTCCGGTTTGATCCGGTTTAACCCGGTCTGGTCCAGTTTGATTCGTTTGAGCTGGTATGGTATGGTTTGAGCCGTTCAAAACCGGTATGAGCTGGTCTGGTCCGGATTGAGTCCGGTTTGAGCCAGTCAACACCGCTTTGAGCCGGTCTGGTCCAGTTTGAGTCAGGTTTGAGCCGGTCAACAGCGGTTTGATCCGATCTGGTCCGGTTAGAGTCTGGTTTGAGCCGGTCAAAGCATGTTTGAGCTGGTCTAACAGCCGGTCTGGTCCGTTTTGATCCTGTTTGAGCCTCTCCGCTTCGGTTTGAGCCAGTCAAACCCTGTTTTAGCCGGTCTGGTCCGGTGTGTGCCGGTGTGAGCCGGTCTGGTCTGGTTTGAGCCGGTCAAAACCGGTTTGAGCCGGTCTGGTCAGTTTTGATCCTCTGAGTGTGCACTCCCCTGAGTGAGCGCTCACCTGAGTGGGCACTCTTCTTTGTGAGCGTCTCCCTGAGTGTGCACTCGTCTGAGTGAGCACTCCCCTGAGTGTGTACTCCCTTGAATGAGCACTCCCCTGAGTGTGCACTCCTCTGAGCTCGCACTCTCCTGAGTGAGGACTCCCCTGAGTGTGCACTCCCCTGAGTGTATGCTCACCTGTGCGTGCACTCCACTGAGTGTGCGCTCTCCTGAGTGAGCAGTCCCCTGTGTGTGCACTCCCATGAGTGTGCGCTCCCCTGTGTGTACTCTCCCCAGTGTGTTCGCTGCCCTGAGTGAGCGCTTCCCTGAGTGCGATCTCCCCTGAGTGTGCACTCGCCTGAGTGAGGACTCCCCTGAGTGTGCACTCCCCTGATTGTGAACTCGCCTGAGTTTGGACTCCCCTGAGTGTGCACTCCCCTGAGTGTGGGCTCACCTGATTGTGCACTCCCCTGAGTGAGCGCTCCCCTCGGTGAGGACACCCCCGTGTGTGCACTCCCCTGAGTGTGCACTCCTCTTAGTTCGCACTCCTCTGAGTGAGGACTCCCCTGAGTGTGCACCCACCAGTGTGTGCACTCCCCTGAGTGTGCGCTCCCCTGAGTGAGCGCTCCGCTGAGGGTGAACTCCACTGAGTGTGCGGTCACCTGAGTAAGGACTACTCTATGTGGGCACTCCCCTGAGTGTGAACTCGCCTGAGTGAGGACTCACCAGAGTGAGCGCTCTCCTGAGGGGGTACACGTCTGAGTGATGACTCCCCTGAGTGTGCACTCCCATGAATGAGCACTCCCCTGAGTGAGCGCTCCCTTGAGTGTGCGCTCACCTGGGTAAGGACTACTCTGAGTCGGCACTCCCCTGAATGTGCGCTCGCCTGAGTGAGGACTCCCCTGAGTGTGCACTCCCCTGAATGAACATTCCCCTGTTTGTGCGCTCACCTGAGTGTGTGCTCCCCAGTGTGTGCACTCCCCTGAGTGAGCACTTCCATGAGTGTGCACTCCCCTGATTGTGCACTCTAATGAGGGAGGACTCCCCTAATTGTACACTCCCCTGAGTGAGCACTCCCCTGAGTGTGCACTCCTCTTAGTTCGCACTCTCCTGAGTGAGGACTCCACTGAGTGTGCACTCCCCTGAGTGTGCGCTCCTTTGAGTGTGCACTCCCCTGAGTGAGCGCTCCCCTGAGTGTGCTCTCACCTGAGAGTGCACTCGCCTTAGTGAGGACTCCCCTGAGTGTGCACTCCCCTAAATGAGCACTCCCCTTCGTGTACACTCCCCTGAGTAAGCCAGTGAAACCCGTTTTGAGCCAGTCTGGTCCGGTTTAAGCCGGACTGGTTGGGTCTGAGCTGGTCAACGCCGGTTTGAGGCGGTCTGTTCCAGTTTGATCCGGTTTAAGCGGGTATTGTCCGGTGTGGTCCGGTTGAGCTGGTCTGGTCCGGTTTGAGCCGGTCAAAACCGGTTTGAGCCTATCTGGTCCGGTTTCAGCCGGTCTGCTCTGGTTTGATCTGGTTTGAGCCGGTCAATAACAATTTGATTCCGGTTTGAGCCGGACAAAACCGGATTTAACGGGTCTAGCCGGTCTGGCCCGGATTGATCCGTTTTGAGCCAGTCTCGTCCGGTTTGATCCGATTTTAGTCCGTGTGGTCCAGTTTGAGCCGGTTTTAGCCAGTCTGGTCCAGTTTGAGTCCGATTTGAGCCTGTCAAAACCAGTTTGGGCCGGTCTGGTCCGGTTTGAGTTGGTCAAAACCGGTTTCAGATGGTCTGGTCCGGTTTCAGTCCAGCTTGAACCGGTCAAAACCGGTTTGAGCCACTCTGATACGGTTTGATCCGGTTTGAGTCGGTCTGCTCCGGTTTGAGCCGGTCAAAACCGGTTTGATCCGGTCTGGTGGTTTCTGTCCGGTTGGAGCCGGTCAACACCAGTTTGAGCCGGTCTGGTCTGGTTTGATTCCGGTTTGAGCTGGTCTGGTCCAGTTTTAGCCAGTTTTAGCTTTCCTGGTCCAGTTTGAGTCTGGTTTGAGCCGGTGAAAACCGGTTTGATCCGGTATAAGCCGGTCTGGTCGGGTTTGAGACCGTGAAAAATGGTTTGAGCCGGTCTGGTCCGGTTTTATCCTGTCTCATCCGGTCAAAGCCGGTTTGAGATGGTCTGGTCGGGTTTGAGCCAGTCAAAACGGGTATGAGACTGTCTGGTCCTGTATGAGTCCGGTTTGAGCCGGACAAAAACTGTTTGAGAGGGTCTGGTCTGGTTTAAGTGCGGTTTGAACCGGTCACAACCAGTTAGAGCCGGTCTAGTTCGCTTTGAGCCAGTCAAAACCGGTTTGAGCCAGTCTGGTTCGGTTTTAGCTGGTCTGGACGGGTTTGAGTTGGTCAAAACCGCTTTGAGGCAGTCTCGTCCAGTTTGAGCCGGTCTGTTCGGGTTTGAGCCGGTCAAAACCGGTTTGAGCCGCTGTGGTCCTGTTTGAGTCTCGTTTGAGCTGGTCAAATTCGGTTTGTGTTGCTCTCGTCTGATTTGAGCTGGTCAAAACCGGTTTGAGCTGGTCTGGTCCGGTTTGATCCGGTTTAACCCGGTCTGGTCCAGTTTGATTCGGTTGAGATGGAATGGTCTGCTTTGAGCCGTTCAAAACCGGTATGAGATGGTCTGGTCCGGATTGAGTCCGGTTTGTGCCAGTCAACACCGCTTTGAGCTGGTCTGGCCCAGTTTGAGTCAGGTTTGAGCCGGTCAACACCGGTTTGATCCGTTCTGGTCCGGTTAGAGTCTGGTTTGAACCGGTCAAAACATGTTTGAGCTGGTCTAACAGCCGGTCTGGTCCGTTTTGATCCTGTTTGAGCCTCTCCGCTTCGGTTTGAGCCAGTCAAACCCTGGTTTAGCCGGTCTGGTCCGGTGTGTGCCGGTGTGAGCCGGTCTGGTGTGGTTTGAGCCCGTCAAAACCGGTTCGAGCTGTTCAAAACCAGTTTAAGCCGTTCAAAACCGGATTTGAACCGGTCTGGTCTGGTTTGAGCCGGTCTGGTCTGGTTTGAGCTGGTCAAAACCGGTTTGAGCCGGTCTGGCCCGGTTTTAGCCTCTCTGGACTGGTCTGGTCCAGTTGGTTCCGGTTTCAGCTGGTCTGGGCCTGTCTGGTCGGGTTTGATCCGGTGTGAGCCTGTCTGGTCCGGTTTGATCTGGTGTCATCCGGTCAAAACCAGTTTCAACCGGTCTGGTCCGGTTTGAGCTGGTCTGGTCTGGTTTGAGCCAGTCAAAACCGGATTGAACCGGTCTGGTCTGGTTTGAGCCGGGCAAAACCGGTTTGAGCCTTGAAAAACCGGTTTCAGCCGGTCTGGTGTGGTTTGAGCAGGTCAAAACCGGTTTGAGCTGGTCAAAACCATTTTCAGCTGATCTGGACTGGTTTGAGTCGGTCTGGTCTGGTTTCAGCCGGTCAAAACCAGTTCGAGCCGGTTTGGTCTGCTTGAAGTCAGTCAAAACCGATTTGAGACTGTCTGAGCTGGTCTCGTCTGGTTTGATCCGGTCTACTCAGGTCAGACCCGGTTTGAGCCAATGAAAACAGGTTTTTGCCAGTCTGGAGTGATTTGATCCGGTCAAAACCAATGTCAGCCGGTCAAAACCGGATTGACCCAGTGAAAACCGGTTTGAACCGGTCTGGTCTGGTTTGAGCTGGTCAAAACCGGTTTGAGCCGGTCTGGCCCGATTTTAGCCGGTCCGGGCCTGTCTGGTCCGGTTTGTTCTGGTGTGAGCCGGTCTGGTCCGGTTTGATCTGGTGTCATCTGGTCAAAACCATTTTGTGCCGGTCTGGTCCGGTTTGATCCGGTCTGGTCTGGTTTGAGCCAGTATGGTCCGGTTTGAGCCAGTCTGGTCTGGTTTGAGCCCGTCAAAACCGGTTTGTGCCCCGGTTTTAGCCGGCCTGGGCCGGTCTGGTCCAGTTTGAGTCGGTTTTAGCCCGTCTGGGCCCATCTGGTGCGGTTTGATCTGGTCTCATTCCGGTGAAAACCGGTTTCAGCCGGTCAAAACCGGTTTGCGCGGGTCTGGTGTGGTTTGAAACGGACAAAACCGGTTTGAGCCGGTCAAAACCGGATTGAGACAGTCAAAACCGGTTTGAACCTGTCTAGTCTGGTTTGAGCCGGTGAAAACCGGTTTGAGCCGGTCTGGCCCGGTTTTAGCCGGTCTGGGCCTGTCTGGTCCGTTTTGATCCGGTTTCAGATGGTCTGGGCCTGTCTGGTCCGGTTTGATCAGGTGTGAGCCGGTGTGGTCCAGTTTGATCCGATGTCATCCGGTCAAAACCGGATTGAGCCGGTCTGGTCTTGTTTGAGCCAGTCTGGTCTTGTTTGAGATGGTCAAAACCTAATTGAGCCGGTTTGGCCCGGTTTTAGCCTGTCTGGGGCGGTCTGGTTTGGTTTGAGCCGGTTTGAGCCAGTCTGTGCTTGTCTGGTCCAGTATGATCCGGTTTGGGAAGGTCTGGTCCCGTTTGATCCGATCTAATGCAGTCAAAACGGGTTTGAGCCGGTCAGGTCCGGTTTGAGCCGGTCAAAACAGGTTCGACCCGGTATGGTCTGGTTTGAGCCGGTCAAAAAAAGTTTGAGCTGGTTTGGATCCGTTTTAGGCGGTCTGGTGAGGTTTGATCTGGTATGAGCCGATCTGGTCTGGTTTGAGCTGGACAGGGCCTGTCTGGTCCGGTTTGATCCAGTGTGAGCCAGTCTGGCCGGTTTGATCCGGTGTCATCCGGTCAAAACCGGTTTGACCCGGTCTGTTCCGGTTTGAGACAGTCTGGTCTGGTTTGAGACGGTCAAAACCGGTTTGAGCCGGTCTGATCTTGTTTGAGCCAGTCAAAACCGGTTTGTGGCTCGGTTTTGGCCGGTCTGGGTCGGTCTGGTGTGGTTTACTCTGGCTTCAGCTGTTCTGGGCTGGTCTGGTGCGGTTTCATCCGGTTTGAGGCGGTCTGCTCCGGTTTTATCGTGTCTCATCCGGTCAAATTCGGTTTGAGCCGCTCTGGTCTGGTTTGAGCCGGTCAAAACCGGTTTGAGCCAGTCTGGTCTGGTTTGAGCCGGTCAAAACCGGTTTCAGCCGATTTGGCCCGGTTTTAGCCTGTCTGGGCTGGTCTTTTCCGGTTTGATCCGGTTTGAGCCGGTCTGGTCCGGTTTGATCCGGTCTCATCCGGTCAAAACCGGTTTGAGCTGGTGTGGTCTTGTTTGAGCCAATCTGGTCTTGTTTGAGACGGTCAAAACCTGATTGAGCTGGTTTGGCCTGGTTTTAGCGTTTCTGTGCCGGTCTGGTTCGGTTGAGCAGGTTCAAGCTGATCTGGTCTGTTTTGAGACGGTCAAAACCAGTTTGAGCCGGTCTGGTCCGGTTTGTGCCGGTTTGAGCTGATCTGGTCCAGTTTTATCCGGTCTGGATGGGTTTGAGTCGGTCAAAACCGGTTTGAGGCGGTCTCGTCCTGTTTCAGGTGGTCTGGTCGGGTTTGAGCCGGTCAAAACCAGTTTGAGCCGGTGTGGTCCTGTTTGAGTCTGCTTTAAGCTGGTCAAATTCGGTTTGTGCTGCTCTGGTCCGATTTGAGCTGGTCCAAACCGGTCTGAGACAGTCTGTTCTGGTTAGAGTGCGGTTTGAGCTGGAAAACACCAGTTTGAAACAGTCTGGTCTGGTTTGATCCGGTTTGAGCCGGTCATAACCGGTTAGAGCCGGTCTAGTCTGCTTTGAGTCCAGTTTGAGCCAGACTGGTACGTTTTGTGTCCGGTTTGAGCCGATCAAAACAGGTTTGAGGCGGTCTGGTCCAGTTTGTGACGGTCAAAAATGGTTTGATTCCATTTGGAGCTGGTCAAAACCGTTTTGAGCTGGTGTGGTGCGATTTGAGCCGCTAAAAACCAGTTTGAGCCAGTCTAATATGGTCAAAACAGGTTTGTGCCATTCTGGTCTGATTTGAGCCAGTCAAAACCGATATGAGGCCGTCTCGTCCCATTTCAGCCGGTCTGGTAGGGTTTGAGCCAGTCAAAACCGGTTTGAGCCTGTCTGGTCTGGTTTCAGACGGTCTGGTCGGGTTTGAGCCAGTCAAAACTGGTTTGAGCCGGTGTGGTCCTGTTTGAGTCTGGTTTGAGCTGGTCAATTACGGTTTGTGTTGCTCTCGTCCGATTTGAGCCGGTCAAAACCGGTTTCAGCTGGTCTGGTCCGGTTTGATCCGGTTTAACCCGGTCAGGTCCAGTTTGATTCGTTTGAGCTGGTAGGGTGTGGTTTGAGCCATTCAAAGCCTGTATGAGCCGGTCTGGTCCGCATTGAGTCCGGTTTGAGCCGGTCAACACCGCTTTGAGCCGGTCTGGTCCAGTTTGAGTCAGGTTTGAGCCGGTCAACACCGGTTTGATCCGTTCTGCTCTAGTTTGAGTCCGGTTTGAGCCGATCTTCTCCGGTTTGAGCCGGTCAAAACATGTTTGAGCTGGTCTAACAGCCGGTCTGGTCCGTTTTGATCCTGTTTGAGCCTCTCTGCTTCGGTTTGAGCCAGTCAAACCCTGTTTAAGCCGGTCTGGTCCGGTTTGTGCCGGTGTGAGCCGGTCTGGTCCGATTTGATCCGGTTGGGCCGGTCTATTCTGGATTGAGCCGCTCAAAACTGGTTTGAGCCAGTCTGGTCCTGATTGAGTCCGGTATGATCTGGTCAAAACTGGTTTGAGCCGGTCTGGTCCAGTTTGTTTCAGGTCCAGTTTGAGTCTGGTCCGGTTTGAGCCGTTCTGGTCCGGTTTGAGTCTGGTTCGAGTCTGTCAACACCGGTTTGAGCCGGCCTGGTTCAGTTTGAGTCCAACTTGAGCCAGTCAACACCGGTTTGAGCCGGTCTGGTCCAGTGTAAGTCCTATTTGAGCCGGTGAAAACCGGTTGGAGCCAGTCTGGTCCGGTTTTAGCTGGTCTAAGGGTTGGTCTGGTCTGGTTTGATTTGGTTTGAGCTGGTCTGGTGAGGTTTGAGCCAGTCTAACCCGGTTTGAGCCGTTCTGGTCCGGGTTGAGTCCGGTTTGAGCCGGTCAAACCCTGTTTGAGCCAGTCTGGTTCGGTTTAAGCCAGTCTGGTCGGGTTTGAGCCGGTCAACCCTGGTTTGAGCCAGTCTGGTCCGGTTTGATCCGGTTAAAGCCAGTGTGGTCCGGTTTGAATCCGGTTTGAACATGTCTGGTCCGGTTTGAGCCTGTTTGAGCCTGTCTGGTCCGGTTTGATCCGATTTGAGACGGTCTGGCCCGGTTTGAGCCGGTCTGGTCTGGTTTAAGCTGGTCAAAACCGGTTGCAGATGGTCTGGTCCGTTATGATCCGGTTTGAGCCTGTCTGGTCCGGTTTGAGTCGTTCTGGTCCGGTTTGAGTCTGGTTCGAGCCAATCAACACTGGTGTGAGCCGGTCTGGTCCTGTTTGAGTCAGGTTTGAGCCGGTCAACACCAGTTTGAGCCGGTCTGGTCCGGTTTGAGTCCGATTTGAGTCGATCAAAACCGATTGGAGCTGGTCTGGTCCGGTTTGAGCCGGTCTAAGAGCCGGTCTGCTACGGTTTGATATGGTTTGATCCGGTCTGGACCAGTTTGAGCCAGTCTAACACGGTTTGAGCCGTTCTGGTCCCGTTTGAGTCCAGTTTGAGCTTGTCAAACCCTTTTTGAGCCAGTCTGGTCTGGTTTTAGCCAGTCTGGTCGGGTTTGAGCCTGTCAACCCCGGATTGAGCCGGTCTGGTCCAGTTTGATCCGATTAAAGCCGGTCAGGTCCGGTTTGATCAGGGAGAGCCGGTCTGGCCTTTTGGGAGCTGGTCAAAACCTGTTTGAGACGATCTGGTCCGGTTGGAGTCCTGTTTCAGACGGTCTAGTCCGGTTTGAGCCAGTCAAAACCGGTTTGAGCCGTTCTGGTCCGTATTGAGGGGATCAAAACCGGTTTGTACGGTCTAAGAGTCGGTCCAGTCTGGTTTGAGCCGTTCAAAACCGGTATGAGCCGGTCTGGTCCGGATTGAGACCTGTTTGAGCCGGTCAACACCGCTTTGAGCCGGTCTGGTCCTGTTTGAGTCAGGTTTGAGCCGGTCAACACCGGTTTGATCCGTTTTGCTCCGGTTTAAGTCCGGTTTGAGCCGATCCTGTCCAGTTTGAGCCGGTCAAAACATGTTTGAGCTGGTCTAATAGCCAGTCTGGTCCGTTTTGATACTGTTTGAGCCTCTCTGCTTCGGTTTGAGCCAGTCAAACCCTGTTTAAGCTGGTCTGGTCCGGTTTTTGCCGGTGTGAGCCGGTCTGGTCCGATTTGATCCAGTTGGTCCAGTCTGTTCTGGTTTGAGCCAGTCAAAACCGGTTTGAGCCGTTCAGGTCTGGTTTGAGCCGGTCAAAACAGGTTCAAGCTGGTCTGGTCTGGTTTGAGCCGGTCAAAATAGGTTTGAGCCGGTTTGGCCCGGTTTTAGGCGGTCTGGGCCGGTCTGGTCTGTTATGAGCCGGTCCGGACCGGTTTGATCCGGTCTCATCTGGTTAAAATCGGTTTGAGCTGGTCTGGTCTTGTTTGAGCCAGTCTGGACTTGTTTGAGACGGTCAAAACATGATTGAGCTGGTTTGGCCTGGTTTTAGCTTGTCTGGGCCGGTCTGGTTTGGTTTGAGCCGGTTTGAGCCGGTTTGTGCTAGTCTGGTCCGGTATGATCCAGTTTGGGAAGGTCTGGTCCCGTTTGATCCGGTCTATTCCGGTCAAAAAGGTTTTGAGCCGGTCAAGTCTGGTTTGAGCCGGTCAAAACAGGTTCGACCTGGTATGGTCTGGTTTGAGCCGGTCAAACAAGTTTGAGCCGGTTTGGCACGGTTTTAGGCGGTCTAGGCCTGTCTGGTCTGGTTTGATCCGGATTGATCCGGTCTGGTCTGGTTTGAGCTGGTCAAAATCGGTTTGAGCCGGTCTGGTCTGGTTTGAGCGGGTCAAAATAGGTTTGAGCCACTTTGGCCCGGTTTTAGGCGGTCTGGGCCGGTCTGTTCCAGTTTGATCCGGTTTTAGGCGGTCTGGGCCGGTCTGGTCCGGTTTGATCCGGTATGAGCCTGTCCGGTCTGGTTTGATCCGGTGTCATCTGGGCAAAACCCGTTTGAGCCGGTCTGGTCCGGTTTCAGCCAGTCTGGTCTGGTTTGAGACGGTCAAAACCGGCTGAGTCCAGTCAAAACCGGTTTGAGCCATTCTGGTCTGGTTTGAGCCGGTCTGGTCTGGTTTGAGCCGGTCAAAATCGGCTCAGGTCGGTCAAAACCGGTTTGAGCCGGTCTGGTCGGGTTTGGACCGGTCAAAACCGGTTTATGGCCCAGTTTTAGGCGGTCTGGGCCGGTCTGGTCGGTTTGAACCGATTTTAGCCGGTCTGGGCCAGTTTGATTCGGTTTGATCCGGTCTCATCCGGTCAAAGCAGGTTTTAGCCGGTCAAAACCGGTTTCAGCCGGTCTGGTGTGGTTTGAGCAGGTCAAAACCGGTTGGAGCCGGTCAAAACCGGTTTCAGCTGGTCTGGTCTGGTTTGAGCCGGTCTGGTCTGGTTTCAGCCAGTCAAAACTGGCTCAGGTCGGTCAAAACCGGTTTGAGTCAGTCTGGTCTGGTTTGAACTGCTCAAAACCGGTTTGTGGCACAGATTTATGCAGTCTGGGACAGTCTTGTCTGGTTTGATCCGATTTTAGCCAGTCTGGGCCAATCTGATTCGATTTGATCCGCTCTTATCTGGTCAAAACCGGTTTTAGCCGGTCAAAACCGGTTTCAGCCGGTCTGGTGTGGTTTCAGCAGGTCAAAACCGGATAGAGCCGGTTAAAACCGGTTTGAGCTGGTCTGGTCTGGTTTGAGCCGGTCAAAACCGGTTTGAGCCCATCAAAACTGGTTTGAGCCGGTTTGGTCTGGTTGAAGCCAGTCAAAAGCGATTTGAGCCTGTCTGAGCCCGTCTGGTCCGGTTTGATCCGGTCAAATAAGGTCAAAACCGGTTTTAGCCGGTCAAAACCGGTTTCAGCCGGTCTGGTGTGGTTTGAGCAGATCAAAACCGGTTTGAGCTGGTCAAAACCGGTTTGAGCTGGTCTGGTCTGGTTTGAGCCGTTCTGGTCTGGTTTGAGCCGGTCAAAACCAGTCCGAGCCGGTCAAAACCGGTTTGAGCCGCTCTGGTCTGGTTTGAGCTGGTCAAAACCCGTTTCTGTCCCGGTTTTAGCCGGTCTGGGCCGGTCTGGTCCTGTTTGATCCGGTTTCAGCTGGTCTGGGCCGGTCGATTCCCGTTTGATCCGGTGAAAACCGCTTTTAGCCGGTCAAAACCGGTTTGAGCCGGTCTGGTCTGGTTTGAGCCGGTCAAAACCGGTTTGTGGCCCGGTTTTAGCCAGTCTGGCCCGGTCTGGTCCGGTTTGCTCTGGCTTCAGCTGTTTTGGGCCGGTCTGGTGCGGTTTCATCTGGTTTGAGCCGTTCTGGTCCGGTTTTATCCTGTCTCATCCGATCAAAACCGGTTTGAGCCAGTCTGTTCTGGTTTGAGCCGGTCAAAACCGGTTTGAGCCAGTCTGGTCTGGTTTGAGCTAGTCTGGTCTGGTTTGAGCCGGTCAAAACCTGATTGTGCCAGTTTGGTCCGGTTTTAGCCTGTCTGGGCTGGTCTGGTTCGGTTTGAGTCGGTTTGAGCCCGTTTGTGCCGGTTTTAGCCTGTCTGGGCCGGTCAGATTCGGTTTGATCTGGTCTCATCCGGTCAAAACCGGTTTTAGCTGGTCAAAACCGGTTTCAGCCGGTCTGGTGTGGTTTGAGCAGGTGAAAACCGGTTTGAGCCGCTTAAAACGGGTTTCAGCCGGTCTGGTCTGGTTTGAGCCGGTCTGGTCTTGTTTGAGCTGGTCAAAACCGGTTTGAGCCGGTCAAAACCGATTGAGTCGGTATGGTCTGGTTGAAGCCAATCAAAACAGATTCGAGCATGTCTGAGCCGGTCTGGTCTGGTTTCATCCGGTTTCATCAGGTCAATACCGGTTTCAGCCGGTGAAAACCGGTTTTAGCCAGTCTGGAGTGGTTTGAGGCAGTCAAAACCGGTTTCAGCCGGTCACAACCGGATTTAGCCAGTGAAAACTGGTTTGAACCGGTCTGGTCTGGTTTGAGCCGGTCAAAACCGGTTTGAGCCAGTCTGGCCCGGTTTAAGCGGGTCTGGGCCTGTCTGGTCTGGTTTGATACGGTGTTAGCCGGACTGGTCCAGTTTGATCCAATGTCATCCGGTCAAAACCGCTTTGAGCCGGTCTGGTCTGGCTTGAGCCGATTTGGTCTCATTTGAGCCATTCCAAACCAGCTCAGGCCGTTCAATACCGGTTTGAGCCGTTCTGGTCCTGTTGGAGCCAGTCAAAACCGGTTTGTGGCCCGGTTTTAGCCAGTCTGGGCCGGTCTGGTCTGGTTTGATCCGGTTTCAGCCTTTCTGGGCCTGTCTGGTCTGGTTTGATGCGGTGTGAGCCAGTCTGGTCCTGTTTGATCCGGTGTCATCCTTTCAAAACCGGTTTGAGCCGGTCTGGTCTGGTTTGAACCGGTCTGGTCTGGTATGAGCCGGTCAAAACCAGCTCATGCTGGTCTAAACCGGTTTGAGCCGGTCTAGTCTGGTTTGAGCCGCTCAAAACCGGTTTGTGGCCCACTTTTAGCCGATCTGGCCCCGTGTGGTCCGGTTTGCTCGGGCTTCAGCTGTTCTGGGCCGGTCTGCTGCAGTTTCATCCGGTTTGAGCCGGTCTGGTCTTGTTTTATCTGTCTCATCCAGTTAAAACCGGTTTGAGCCAGTCTCTTCTAGTTTCAGCTGGTCAAAACCGGTTTGAGGCAGTGTGGTCTGGTTTGAGCCGGTCTGGTCTGGTTTGAGCCAGTCAAAATCTGATTGAGCCGGATTGGCCTGGTTTTAGCCTGTCTGGGCCGGTCTGGTTCGGTTTGAGCCATTTTGAGCTGGCTTGTGCCGGTCTGGTCTGGTATGATCCGGTTTGAGAAGGTCTGGTATGGTTTGATCCGGTCTAATCTGATCAAAACCGGTTTGAGCCGGTCTGGTCTGGTTTGAGCCGGTCAAAACCGGTTTGAGCCGGTCTGGTCTGGTTTGAGAAGGTCAAAATAGGTTTGAGCCGCTTTGGCCCGGTTTTAGGCGGTCTGGGCCGTTCTGGTCCGGTTTGATCCGGTTTTAGTCGGTCTAGGCCCGTCTTGTCCGGTTTGATCCAGTCTCATATGGTCAAAATCGGTTTCAGCCAGTCAAAACCGGTTTGAGCCGGTCTGGTGTGGTTTGATCCGTTCAAAACCGGTTTGATCCGGTCAAAATCGCTTCGAGCCATTCAAAACCGGTTTGAGCCGGTCAAAACCGGATTGAACCGGTCCGGTCTGGTTTGAGCCAGTGAAAACCGGTTTAAGCCGGTCTGGTCTGGTTTCAAACGGTCTGGTCGGGTTTGAGTCGTTCAAAACCGGCTTAGGTCGGTCAAAACCGGTTTGAGCTGGTCTGGTCTGGTTAGAACCGGTCAAAACCTGTTTGTGGCCCGGTTTTAGGCGGTCTGGGCCGGTCTGGTCCGGTGTGATCCGATTTTTGCCGGTCTGGGCTGGTCTGATTTGGTTTGATCCGGACTCATCCGGTCAAAACCGGTTTTAGCGTGTCAAAACCGATTTCTGCCGGTCTGGTGTGGTTTGGTCAGGTCAAAAGCGGTTTGAGCCCGTCAGGTCGGGTTGGAGACGGTCAGGTCTGTTTTGAGCCAGTCAAAATAGGATTGAGCCAGTTTGGCACGGTTTTAGACGGTCTGGGCCAGTCTGGTCTGGTTTGAGCCAGTGAAAACCGGTTTGAGCCAGTCTGGTCTGGTTTGAGCCGGTTTGGTCTGGTTTGAGCAGGTCAAAACCGCTTCGAGCCGGTCAAAACCGGTTTGAGCCGGTTTGGTCTGGTTGAAGCCAGTCAAAACCGATTCGAGCCTGTCTAAGCCGGTCTAGCCCGGTTTGATCCGGTCTAATCAGGTCAAAACTGTTTTGAGCTGGTGAAAACTGGTTTTACCCGGTCTGGAGTGGTTTGAGCCGGACAAAACAGGTTGGAGCTGGTCAAAACTGAATTGAGCCCATCAAAACCGGTTTAAACAGGTCTGGTCTGATTTGAGCTGATCAAAACCGGTTTGAGCCAGTCTGGCCCGGTTTTATCCGGTGTGGACTGGTCTGGTCCGGTTTGATCCGGTTTCAGCCGGTCTGGGCCTGTCTGGTCCGGTTTGATTCGGTGTGAGCCAGTCTGGTCCTCTTTGATCCGGTGTCTTCCGGTCAAAACCGGTTTGAGCCGGTCTGGTCCGGTTTGAGCTGGTCTGCTCTGGTTTGAGCCAGTCAAAACCGGTTTGTGGCCCAGTTTTAGCTGCTCTGCGCCGGTCTGGTCTGGTTTCATCCAGTTTCAGCTGGTCTGGGCTGGTCGAGTCTGGTTTGATCCAGTCCAAACCGCTTTGAGCCGGTCAAAACCGCTTTGAGCCGGTCTGGTCTGGTTTGAGCTGGTCCGGTCTGGTTTGAGCCGATCAAAACCACCTCAGGTCAGTCAAAACCGGTTTGGGTCAGTCTGGTCTGGTTTGAATCGGTCAAAACTGGTTTGTGGCCCAGTTTTAGGCGGTCTGGGCGGGGCTGGTCCGTTTTGATCCGATTTTAGCTGGTCTGGGCCGGTCTGATTCGGTTTGATCCAGTCTCATCTGGTCAAAACCGGTCTCATCTGGTCAAAACCAGTTTCAGCCGGTCGGGTGTGGTTTGAGCAGGTCAAAACCGGTTTGAGCCAGTCTGGTCTGGTTTAAGACGGTCAAAACAGATTCGAGCCTCTCTGAGCCGGTCTGGTCCGGTGTGATCCGGTCTAATCAGGTCAAAACCGGTTTGAGCCGGTGAAAACCGGTTTTAGCCGGTCTGGAGTGGTTTGAGCCGGTCAAAACCGGATTGAGCTGGTCAAAACCGGAATGAGCCAGTCAAAACCGGTTTGAACCGTTCTGGTCTGGTTTGAGCCGCTCTGGCCTGGTTTGAGCCGGTCTAGCCCGGTTTTAGCCGGTCCGGGCCGGTCTCTTCCTGTTTGATCCGGTTTCAGCTGGTCTAGGCCTGTCTGGTACAGTTTGATCCGGTGAGAGCCAGTGTGCTCCGGTTTGAGCCTGTGTCATCCGGTCAAAACTGGTTTGAGCCGGTCTGGTCCGGTTGGAGCCAGTCTGGACTGGTTTGAGCCGGTCAAAATTGGTTCAGGCTGGTGAAAACCGGTTAGTGGCCCGGTTTCAGCCGGTCTGGGCCGGTCTGCTCTTGTTTTTTCCGGTTTCAGCTGGTCTGGGCCAGTCGAGTCTGGTTTGATCCGGTCAAAACCGCTTTGAGCCGGTCAAAACCGGTTTGAGCCAGTCTGGTCTGGTTTGAGCCAGTCAAAACCGGCTCAGTTCGGTCAAAACCGGTATGAGCCTGTCTGGTCCGCATTGAACCTGTCAAAACCGGTGTGTGGCCCAGTTTAATGCGGTCTGGGCCAGTCTAGTCTGGTTTGATCTGATTTTAGCCATTCTGGGCCGGTCTGATTCGGTTTATCCGGTCTCATTTTATCAAAACCGGTTTTAGCCAGTCAAAACCGGTTTCAGCCGGTCTGGTGTGGTTTGAGCAGGTCAAAACCGATTTGAGCCGATCTGGTCTTATTTGAGCCGGTCTGGTCAGTTTGAGCCTTTCAAAATTGGTTTGAGCCGGTTTTGTCTGGTTGAAGCCAGTCAAAACCGATTCGAGCCTGTCTGAGCCGGTCTGGTCCGGTTTGATCTGGTCTAATCAGGTCAAAACCGGTTTGAGCCGGTGAAAACCGGTTTTAGCCGGTCTGGAGTGGTTTGAGCCGGTCAAAACCGGTTTGAGCCGGACAAAACCGGATTGAGCCAGTCAAAACCGGTTTGAACCGGTCTGGTCTGGTTTGAGCTGGTCAAAACCGTTTTGAGCCGGTCTGACCCGATTTTAACCGGTCTGTGCCGGTCTGGTCAGGTTTGGTCCGGTTTCATCCGGTCTGGGAGTGTCTAGTCTGGTTTAATCCGGTGTGAGCCGGTCTGGTCCGGTTTGATCCGGTGTCATCTGGTCAAAACCGGTTTGAGCCGGTCTGGTCCAGTTTGAGCCGGTCAAAAATGGCTCAGGCTAGTCAAAACCGGTTTGAAACGGTCTGGTCTGGTTTGAGCCGGTCCAAACCGGTTTGTGGCCTGGTTTTAGCCAGTCTGGCCTGGTCTGGTCCGGTTTGATCTGGTTTCAGCCAGTCTGGCCCGGTCTGGTCTGATTTGAGCCAGTCAAAGTAGGTTTGAGCTGGTTTGGCCCGGTTTTAGGCGGTCTGGGCCATTCTGGTCCGGTTTGATATGGTTTTAGCTGGTCTTGGCTCGTCTGGTCCGGTTTGATCCGGTCTCATATGGTCAAAATCGGTTTCAGCCAGTCAATACCGGTTTGAGCAGGTCTGGTGTGGTTTGAGCCGGTCAAAACCGGTTTTAGCCTGTCAAAACCGACACGAGGCGTTCAAAACCAGTTTGAGCCATTCAAAACCGGATTGAACCGGTCTGGTCTGGTTTGAGCTGGTAAAAACCGCTATGAGCCGGTCAAAACCTGTTTGAGATTGTCTGATCTGGTTTTAGCCCTTCTGGTCTGTTTTGAGCTGGTCAAAACAGGTTTGTGGCCTAGTTTTAGGCAGTCAGGGCCTGTCTGGTCACTTTGAAAATTCCACAAGAACATACTTAGCGAAAGGCTACTTGAGGGGAAAGCTTTAACACTGTGAGATGAATTAACAGAACACAAAGCCATTTCTCAAAAGCTTCTTTCCATTTTCTAACGGAAGAGATTCACTTTTTCACCATAGCCCTCTATGGGTTTCCAAATATCACTTTGCAAATTCCAAAAAAACAGTCTTAGCGAAGGGCGTCTTGAGGGGAAAGCTGTAACTCTCTGAGATGAATTACAGAACACAAAGCAGTTTATCAGAATACTTCTTTCCAGTTTTTAAATGAAGATAATTCGTTTTTCACAATAGCCCTCTATAGAATTCCGAATATCACTTTGCAAATTAAACAAGATCAGTTTTAGCGAAAGGCTTCTTGAAGGGAAAGCTGTAACTCTGTGAGATGAATTAAGAGAACACAAAGCCCTTTCTCAGAAAACTTCTTTCAAGTTTTTAGCTGAAGATATTTCCTTTTTAACCATAGCCCTCTAAGGGCTTACAAATATCACCTTGCAAATTCCAAAACAACAGTCTTAGTGAAAGACTTCTTGAGGGGAATGCTGTAACTCTGTGAGATGAACAGAATACAAAGCAGTTTCTCAGAAAGCTTCTTTCAGGTTTTTAACTGAAGATATTTACTTTTTCACAATAGGCATCTCTGGGCTACCAAATATCACTTTGGAAATTCCACAAGAACAGTCTTAGTGTAGGACTTCCTGAAGGGAAAGCTGTAACTCTGTGAGATGAATTAACAGAACACAAACAAGTTTCTAAGAAACCTTCTTTTCAGTTTTTATCTTAGGATATTTCCTTCCTAACCATAGCCCTCTATGGGCTTCCAAATATCACTTTGCAAATTCTGCAGGAACAGTCTTTGCGAAAGGCTTCTTGAGGGGAAATGTGTTACTCTGTGAGATGAATTACCAGAAAATAAAGCAGTTTTACAGAAAACTTCTTTCCAGTTTTTAATGAAGACATTTTCTTTTTCACCATCGCCCTCTATGGTCTTCCAGATATCACTTTGAATATTACACAAGAACAGTCTTAGTCAACGGCTTCTTGAGGGGAAAGCTGTAACACTGTGAGATGAATTAACAGAACACAAAGCAGTTTCACAGAAAGATTCTTTCCGATTTTTATCTGAGGACATTTACTTTTTCACCAAATCCCTCTAGGGTCTTCCAAATATCACTTTGCAAACTCCACAAGAACAAACTTTGCGAAATGCTTCATGAGGGGAAAGCTGAAACACTGTGAGATGAACTAACAGAACACAAAACAGTTTCTCAGATAGATTCTTTCCAGTTTTTATCTGAACATATTTTATTTTTCACCATAACCCTCCATGGGATTCCAAATATCACTTTGCAAATTCCAAAAGAACAGTCTTAGTGAACGTCCTCTTGAGGGGAAAGCTGTAATTCTGTGAGATCAACTAGAAGAACACAAAGAAGTTTCTCAGAAAGCTTCTTTCCAGTTTTTATCAGAGGACCTTCCCTTTTTCACCATAGGCCTCTATGGGATTCAAAATATCAGTTTGCAAATTCCACAAGAAGAGTCTAAGCGAAAGGTTTCTTGAGGGGTAAGCTGTAACACTGTGAGATGATTAACAGAACACAAAGCAGTTTCTCAGAAAGCTTCTTGGCAGTTTTTAACTGAAGATATTTCCTTTTTCACCGTAGCCCTCCATGGTCTTCCAAATAACACTTTGCAAATTTCACAAGAACAGTCTTAGCGAAAGGCTTCCTGAGGGGAAAGCTATAACTCTGTGAGATGAATTAACAGAACACAAAACAGTTTCGCAGAAAGCTTCTTTCCAGTTCTTCAAAGAAGATATTTCCTTTTTCAACATAGCCCTCTATGGGCTTCCAAATATCACTTTGGAAATTCCACAAGAACAGTCTTAGCGAAAGGCTTCTTGAGGGGAAAGCTGTAATTCTGTGAGATGAATTCACAGAACACAAAGCAGTTTCTCAGAAAGTTTCTTTCCAGTTTTTAAATGAAGATATTTCCTTTTTCACCATAGCCCTCTAGGGGCTTCCAAATATCACTTTGCAAATTCCACAAGAACAGTATTAGCGAAAGGCTTCTTGAGGTGAAAGCTGTAACTCTGTGAGATGTATTAACAGAACACAATGCAGTTTCTCAAAAAGTTTCTTTCCAGTTTTTAACTGAAGAGATTTCCTTTTTCACCCTAGCAGTATGTGGGGTTCCAAATATCATTTTGAAAATTCCACAAGAACAGTCTTAGTGAAAGGCTTCTTGAGGGGAAGGCTGTAACTCTTTGAGATGAATTAACAGAACACAAAGCAGTTTCTCAAAAGGCTTCTTTTCAGTTTTTATCTTAGGATATTTCCTTTTTCACCACAGCTATCTATGGGCTTCCAAATATCACTTTTTAAATTCCACAAGAACTCTCTTAGCGAAAGGCTTCTTGAGAGAAAAGCTGTAACTCTATGAGATGAATTAACAGAACACAAAACAGTTTCTCAGAACGCTTCTTTCCAGTATTAAACTGAAGATATTTCCTTTTTCACCATAGCCCTCCATGGGCTTCCAAATATCACTTTGCAAATTCCACAAGAACAGTCTTAGTGAAAGGTTTCTCCAGGGGAAAGCTGTCAACCATTGACATGATTAACAGAACACAAAACAGTTTCTCAGAGATATTCTTTCCAGTTTTTAAGTGAAGATATTACATTTTTCACCATAGCCCTCTATAGGCTTCCAAATATCACTTTGAAAATTCCATAAGAACACACTTAGCGAAAGGCTACTTGAGGGGAAACTTTAACTCTGTGAGATGAATTAAAAGAACACAAAGCCGTTTCTCAGAAAGCTTCTTTCCAGTTTCTAACGGAAGAGATTTACTTTTTCACCATAGCCCTCTATGGGCTTCCAAATATCACTTTGCAAATTCCACAAAAACAGTCTTAGCGAAGAGCTTCTTGAGGGGAAAGCTGTAACACTATGAGATGAATTACAGAACACAAAGCAGTTTCTCAGAAAACTTCTTTCCTGTTTTTAAATGAAGACAATTCGTTTCACACAATAGCCCTCTATGGGCTTACGAATATCACTTTGCAAATTAAACAAGAACAGTCTTAGCGAAAGGCTTCTTGAGGGGAAAGCTGTAACTCTGTGAGATGAATTAAGAGAACACAAAGCCGTTTCTCAGAAAGCTTCTTTCACGTTTTTAGCTGAAGGTATTTCCTTTTTAACCATAGCCCTCTATGGGCTTCCAAATATCACTTTGCAAATTCCACAAGAACAGTCTTAGTGAAAGACTTCTTCAGGGGAAAGCTGTAACTCTGTGAGATGAATTAACAGAACACAAAGCAGTTTCTAAAAACCTTCTTTTCAGTTTTTATCTTAGGATATTTCCTTTTTCACCACAGCACTCTATGGGCTTCCAAATATCACTTTTTAAATTCCACAAGAACACCCTTAGGGAAAGGATTCTTGAGGGGAAAGCTGAAAATCTGTGTGATGAAATAAGAGAACACAAAGCAGTTTCTCAGAAAACTTCTTTGCAGTTTTTAACTGAAGATATTTCCTTTTTCACCATAGCCCTCTAAGGGCATCCAAATATCACTTTGCAAATTCCACAAGAACAGTCTTAACGAAAGGTATCTTGAGGGTAAACATGTAACTCTGTGAGATGAATTAACAGAACACAAAGCAGTTTCTCAAAAAGCTTCTTTTCAGTTTTTATCTTAGGATATTTCTTTTTAACCACAGCTCTGTATGGGCATCCAAATATCACTCTGCAAATTCCAAAAGAACACTCTTACAGAAACGGTTCTTGAGGGGAAAGCTGTAACTCTGTGAGATGAATTAACAGAACACAACGTAGTATCACAGAAAGCTTCTTTCCAGTTTTTAACTGAACATATTTCCTTTTTCACAGTAGCCCTCTATGGGCTTCCAAATATCACTTTGTAAATTCCACAAGAAGAGTCTTAGCGAAAGGCTTCTTGAGGGCAAAGCTGTAAGTCTCTGAGATGAATTATCAGAACACAAAGCCGTTTATCAGAAAGCTTCTTTCCAATGTTAAACAGAAGAGAATGCCTTTTTCACCGTTGTCCTGTCTGGGCTTCCAAATATCACTTTGCAAATTACACAAGAACAGTCTTCGCGAAAGGCTTCTTGAGGGGAAAGCTGTAACTCTGTGAGATGAATTAACAGAACACAAATGAGTTTCTCAGAAAGCTTCTTTACAGTTTTTAACTGAAGATAATTACTTTTTCACCATAGGCTTCTATAGGTTTCCAAATATTACTTTGCAAATTTCACAAGAAAAGTCCTAGCGAAAGGTTTCTTGAGGGGAAAGCTGTAACTCTGTGAGATGAATTAACAGAACACATCTGTTTTTCAGAAAGCTTCTTTCCAGTTTTTGACTGAAGATATTTCGTTTTTCACCATAGCCCTCTATGTGTTTCCAAATATCCCTTTGAAATTCCACAAGAACTGCATTAGCGAAAGGCTTCTTGAGGGGAATGCTGTAGCTCTGTGAGATGAATTAACAGAACACATTGCAGTTTCTCAAAAAGCTTCTTTCAAGTTTTTAACTGAAGATATTTCCTTTTTCAACGTAGCCCTCTATGGGCTTCCAAATATCACTTTGAAATTACACAAGAACAGTCTTAGTGAAAAACTTCTTGAGGGGAAAGCTGTAACACTGTGAGATGAATTAACAGAACACTAAGACGTTTCTAGAAAGCTTCTTTCCAGTTTTTAATGAAGACACTTCCCTTTTCACCATAGCCCTAATTGGGCTTTCAAATATCATATTGGAAATTCCACAAGAGCTGACTTAGCGAAAGGCTTCTTGAGGGGAAAGCTGTAACGCTGTGAGATGAATTTAGAGAACACAAAGCCGTTTCTAAGAAAGATTCTTCGCAGTTTTTAACTGAAGATATTTCCATTTTCACCATAGCCCAATATGTGCTTCCAAATATCACTTTTTAAATTCCAAAAGTACAGTCTTAGGGAAAGCCTTCTTGCGGTGAAAGCTGTAACTCTGTGAGAAGAATTGACAGAACACAAAGCAGTTTCTCATAAAGCTTCTTTCCAGTTTTTAACAGAAGATATTTTCTTTTTTACCTCAGCCCTGTATGGGCTTCCAAATGTCACTTTGCAAATTCCACAAGAACAGTCTTAGCGAAAGGCTTCTTTAGAGGAAAGCTATAACTCTGTGAGAAGAATTAACAGAACACAAAGCAGTTTCTCTGAAAGCTTCTTTCCAGTTTTTAACTGAAGATATTTTCTTTTTCACCATAACCCTCTATGGGCTTCCAAATATCACTTTGCAAATTCCACAAGAATATTATTAGCGAAATTCTTCTTGAGGGGAAAGCTGTAACTCTGCGAGATGAATTAGCAGAACACAAAGCAGTTTCTCAGAAAGATTCTTTCCAGTTTTTAACTGAAGATATTTCCTTTTTCACCATAGCCCTGTAAGGGCTTCCAAATATCACTTTCCAAATTCCAGAAGAACAGACTTCGCGAAAGTCTTCTTGATGGGAAAGCTGTAAATCTGTGATTGAATTAACAGAACACAAAGCAGTTTCTCAGAAAGCTTCTTTTCAGATTTTATCTTAGGATATTTCCTAATTCACCATAGCGCACTGTGGGCTTACAAATATCACTTTGCAAATTCCACAAGAATAATCTTAGCGAAATTCTTCTTGATGGGAAAGATGTAACTCTGTGAGATGAATTAACAGAACAAAAAGCAGGTTCTCAGAAGCATTCTTTCCAGTTTTTAACGGAAGATATTTCCTTTTTCACCATAGCCCTCTATGGGCTTTCAAATATCTCTTTGCAAATTCCTCAAGAACAGTCTTAGGAAATGGCTTCTTGAGGGGAAAGCTGTAACTCTTTGAGATGAATTAACAGAACACCAAGCCGTTTCTCAGAAAGCTTCTTTCCAGTTTTTAACTGAAGATATTTCCTTTTTCAGCATAGCCCACTCTGGGCTTCCTAATATCACTTTGCAAATTCCACAATAACAGTATTAGCGAAAGGCTTCTTGAGAGCAAAGCTATAACTCTGAGAAATGAATTAACAGAACACAAAGCAGGTTCTCAGAAAGCTTATTTCCAGTTTTTAACTGAAGATATTTTCTTTTTCACATTAACCCTCTACGGGCTTCCAAATATCACTTTGTAACTTCCACAAGAAACGTCTTAGCCAAATGCTTCTTGAGGGAAAAGCTGTAAATCGGTGAGATGAACTAACAGAACACCAAGCAGTGTCTCAAAAAGCTTATTTCCACTTGTTAACTGTAGATATTTCCTTTTTCACCCTAGCCCTCTATGGGCTTCCAAATATCACCTTGCAAATTCCACAAGAACAGTCTTAGCTAAAGGCTTCTGGAGGGGAAAGCTTAACTCTGTGAGATGAATTAACAGAACACTAAGCCGTTTCTCAGAAAGCTTCTTTCCAGTTTTTAACGGAAGACATTTCCTTTTTCACCATAGCCCTCATTGGGCTTCCAAATATCACTTTGCAAATTCCACCAGAAAAGTCATAGGGAAAGGCTTCTTGAGGGAAATCCTGTAACTCTGTGTGATGAGTTAACAGAACACAAAGCAGTTTCTCAGAGAGCTTCTTCCCAGTTTTTAACGGAAGATATTTACTTTTTCGTCATAGCCCTGTATGGGCTTCCAAATATCACTTTTTAAATTCCACAAGAACAGTCTTAGCGAAAGGCTTCTTGAGGGCAAAGCTGTAACTCTGTGAGATGAATTAAGAGAACACAAAGCCGTTTCTCAGAAAGTTTCTTTCCAGTTTTTAACGGAATTGATTTCCTTTTTCACCTTAGCCCTCTATGGGCTTTCATATATCTCTTTGCAAATTCCACAAGAACAGGTTTAGCGAAATGCTTCTTGAGGGGAAAGCTGTTACTCTGTGGGATGATTTAACAGAGCAAAAAGCAGTTTCTCACAAAGCTTCTTTCCAGTTTTTAACGGAAGAGATTTCCTTTTTCACCTTAGCCCTCTAAGGGCTTCCAAATATCACTTTGCAAATTCCACAAGAACAATCTTAGCGAAAGGCTTCTTGAGGATAATGCTCTAACTCTGTGAGATGAATTGACAGAACACAAAGCAGTTTCTCAGAAAGCTTCTTACCAGTTTTGAACTGAAGGTATTTCCTTTTTCACCATAGCCTTCTCTGGGCTTCCAAATATCACTTTGGAAATTCCACAACAACAGTCATAGAGAAACGCTTCTTGAGGGGAAAGCTGTATCCCTGTGAGATGAATTAAGGGAACACAAAGCCGTTTCTCAGAAAGCTTCTTTCCAGTTTTTAACGGAAGATATTTCCTTTCTCACCATACCCTCTATCGGCTTCCAAATATCACTTTTTAAATTCCACAAGAACAGTCTTAGAGAAAGGCTTCTTGTTTGGATTGTTGTAACTCTGTGAGATGAATTAACGGAACACAAAGCAGTTTCTCCAAAAGCTTCTTTCCAGTTTTAAACTGAAGATATTTCCTTTTTCACTTTAGCCTTCTATGGGCCTCCAAATATCACTTTTTAAATTCCACAAGAACAGTCTAAGCGAAAGGCTTCTTGAGAGGAAAGCTATAACTCTCTGAGTTGAATTAGCAGAACACAAAGCAATTTCTCAATAATCTTTGTTTCAGTTTTTATCTTAGGATATTTCCTTTATCACCTTAGCCCTCTATGGGTTTCCAAATATCACTTTTTAAATTCCACAAGAACAGTCTTAGTGAAAGGCTTTTGAGGGAAAAGCTGTAACTCTATGAGATGAATTAACAGAACACAAAGCATTTTCTCAGAAAGCTTCTTTCCAGTTCTTAACTGAATATATTTCCATTTTCTCCATAGCCCTCTATGGGCTTCGAAATATCTCTTTGCAAATTCCACAAGAACAGTCTTAGCGAAAGGCTTCTTGAGGTGAAAGCTGCAATTCTGTGAGATGAATTAACAAAACACAATGCAATTTTCAAAAAACTTCTTTCCAGTTTTTATCTGAAGATATTTACTTTTTCACCATAGCCCTCTATGGGCTTCGAAATATCATTTTGCAAATTCCACAAGAACAGCCTTAGCAAAAGGCTTCTTGAGGGGAAAGCTGTAACTGTGTGAGATGAATTAATAGAATACAAAGCAGTTTCTCAGAAAGCTTCTTTCCAATTTTTAACTGAAGATATTTCCTTTTTCACCATAGCCCTCTAAGGGCTTCCAAATATCAATTTGCGAATTCCACAAGAACAGTCTTAGCGAAATGCTTCTTGAGGGGAAAGCTGTAACCCTGTGAGATGAATTAAAAGAACACAAAGCCGTTTCACAGAAAGCTTCTTTCCAGTTTTTAACGGAAGAGATTTACTTTTTCACCATAGCCCTCTATGGGCTTCCAAATATCACTATGCAAATCCCACTAGAACAGTCTTAGCGAAAGGCTTCTTGAGTGTAATGCTGTAACTCTGTGAGATGAAATAAGAGAACACAAATCCGTTTCTCAGAAAGCTTCTTTCCACTTTTTAACGAAAGAGATTTCCTTTTTCAGCCTAGCCCTCTATGGGCTTCCAAATATGACTTTGCCAATTCCACAAGAACAGTCTTAGCGAAAGGCTTCCTGAGGGGAAAGGTGTAACTCTGTGAGATGAATTAACAGAACCCAAAGCCGTTTCACAGAAAGCTTCTTTCCAGTTTTTAACTGAAGATATTTTCTTTTTCACCGTAGCCCTCTATGGACTTCCAAATATTACTTTGCAAATTCCACAAGAACAGTCGTAGCGAAAAGGTTCTTGATAGGAAAGCTATAACTCTATGAGATGAATTAACAGAACACAAAACAGTTTCTCAGAATGCTTCTTTCCAGTTTTTAACTGAAGATAATTTCTTTTTGACCATAACCCTCTATGGGCTTCCAAATATCATTTTGCATGTTCCACAAGAACAGTCTTAGCAAAAGGCTTCTTGAGGGGAAAGCTGTAACCCTCTGAGGTGAATTAACAGAACACAAAGCAGTTTCTCAAAAAAGCTTCTTTCCCCTTTTAACAAAAGAGATTTCCTTTTTCACCATACCACTCTATGGGCTTCCAAATATCACTGTGCAAATTCCACAAGAACAGTCTTATCCAAAGTCTTCTTGAGGGGAAAGCTGTAACTCTGTGAGATGAATTAAGAGAACACAAAGCCGTTCTCAGAAAGCTTCTTTCCAGTTTTTAACGGAAGAGTTTTACTTTTTCACCATAGCCCTCTACGGGCTTCCAAATATCACTTTGCAAATTCCAAAAGAAGAGTCTTAGCGAAATTCTTCTTGAGGGGAAAGCTGTAACTCTGCGAGATGAATTAACAGAACACAAAGCAGTTTCTCAGAAAGATTCTTTCCAGTTTTTAACTGAAGATATTTCCTTTTTCACCATAGCCCTGTAAGGGCTTCCAAATATCACTTTCCAAATTCCAGAAGAACAGACTTCGCGAAAGTCTTCTTGATGGGAAAGCTGTAAATCTGTGATTGAATTAACAGAACACAAAGCAGTTTCTCAGAAAGCTTCTTTTCAGATTTTATCTTAGGATATTTCCTAATTCACCATAGCGCACTGTGGGCTTACAAATATCACTTTGCAAATTCCACAAGAATAATCTTAGCGAAATTCTTCTTGATGGGAAAGATGTAACTCTGTGAGATGAATTAACAGAACAAAAAGCAGGTTCTCAGAAGCATTCTTTCCAGTTTTTAACGGAAGATATTTCCTTTTTCACCATAGCCCTCTATGGGCTTTCAAATATCTCTTTGCAAATTCCTCAAGAACAGTCTTAGGAAATGGCTTCTTGAGGGGAAAGCTGTAACTCTTTGAGATGAATTAACAGAACACCAAGCCGTTTCTCATAAAGCTTCTTTCCAGTTTTTAACTGAAGATATTTCCTTTTTCAGCATAGCCCACTCTGGGCTTCCTAATATCACTTTGCAAATTCCACAATAACAGTATTAGCGAAAGGCTTCTTGAGAGCAAAGCTATAACTCTGAGAAATGAATTAACAGAACACAAAGCAGGTTCTCAGAAAGCTTATTTCCAGTTTTTAACTGAAGATATTTTCTTTTTCACATTAACCCTCTACGGGCTTCCAAATATCACTTTGTAACTTCCACAAGAAACGTCTTAGCCAAATGCTTCTTGAGGGAAAAGCTGTAAATCGGTGAGATGAACTAACAGAACACCAAGCAGTGTCTCAAAAAGCTTATTTCCACTTGTTAACTGTAGATATTTCCTTTTTCACCCTAGCCCTCTATGGGCTTCCAAATATCACCTTGCAAATTCCACAAGAACAGTCTTAGCTAAAGGCTTCTGGAGGGGAAAGCTTAACTCTGTGAGATGAATTAACAGAACACTAAGCCGTTTCTCAGAAAGCTTCTTTCCAGTTTTTAACGGAAGACATTTCCTTTTTCACCATAGCCCTCATTGGGCTTCCAAATATCACTTTGCAAATTCCACCAGAAAAGTCATAGGGAAAGGCTTCTTGAGGGAAATCCTGTAACTCTGTGTGATGAGTTAACAGAACACAAAGCAGTTTCTCAGAGAGCTTCTTCCCAGTTTTTAACGGAAGATATTTACTTTTTCGTCATAGCCCTGTATGGGCTTCCAAATATCACTTTTTAAATTCCACAAGAACAGTCTTAGCGAAAGGCTTCTTGAGGGCAAAGCTGTAACTCTGTGAGATGAATTAAGAGAACACAAAGCCGTTTCTCAGAAAGTTTCTTTCCAGTTTTTAACGGAATTGATTTCCTTTTTCACCTTAGCCCTCTATGGGCTTTCATATATCTCTTTGCAAATTCCACAAGAACAGGTTTAGCGAAATGCTTCTTGAGGGGAAAGCTGTTACTCTGTGGGATGATTTAACAGAGCAAAAAGCAGTTTCTCACAAAGCTTCTTTCCAGTTTTTAACGGAAGAGATTTCCTTTTTCACCTTAGCCCTCTAAGGGCTTCCAAATATCACTTTGCAAATTCCACAAGAACAATCTTAGCGAAAGGCTTCTTGAGGATAATGCTCTAACTCTGTGAGATGAATTGACAGAACACAAAGCCGTTTCTCAGAAAACTTCTTTCCAGTTTTTAACGGAAGAGTTTTACTTTTTCACCATAGCCCTCTACGGGCTTCCAAATATCACTTTGCAAATTCCAAAAGAAGAGTCTTAGCGAAATTCTTCTTGAGGGGAAAGCTGTAACTCTGCGAGATGAATTAACAGAACACAAAGCAGTTTCTCAGAAAGATTCTTTCCAGTTTTTAACTGAAGATATTTCCTTTTTCACCATAGCCCTGTAAGGGCTTCCAAATATCACTTTCCAAATTCCAGAAGAACAGACTTCGCGAAAGTCTTCTTGATGGGAAAGCTGTAAATCTGTGATTGAATTAACAGAACACAAAGCAGTTTCTCAGAAAGCTTCTTTTCAGATTTTATCTTAGGATATTTCCTAATTCACCATAGCGCACTGTGGGCTTACAAATATCACTTTGCAAATTCCACAAGAATAATCTTAGCGAAATTCTTCTTGATGGGAAAGATGTAACTCTGTGAGATGAATTAATAGAACAAAAAGCAGGTTCTCAGAAGCATTCTTTCCAGTTTTTAACGGAAGATATTTCCTTTTTCACCATAGCCCTCTATGGGCTTTGAAATATCTCTTTGCAAATTCCTCAAGAACAGTCTTAGGAAATGGCTTCTTGAGGGGAAAGCTCTAACTCTGTGAGATGAATTAACAGAACACAAAGCAGTTTCTCAGAAAGCTTCTTTCCAGTTTTTAACAGAAGATATTTCCTTTTTTACCAAAGACCTCTATCGGTTTCCAAATATCAATTTGCATATTCCACAAGAACTGTCTTAGCGAAAGGCTTCTTGAGGGGAAAGCTGTAACTCTTTGAGATGAATTAACAAAAAACAAAGCAGTTTCTCAGAAAGCTTCTTTTCAGTTTTTATCTCAGGATATTTCCTTTTTCACTATAGCCCTCTATGGGCTTCCAAATATCACTTTGCACATACCACAAGAACAGTCTTAGCGAAAGGCTTCCTGAGGGAAAAGCTGTAACTCTGTGAGATGAATTAACGGAACACAAAGCAGTCTCTCAGAAAGCTTCTTTCCAGTTTATAAAGGAAGATATTTCCTTTTTCACCATAGCCCACTAAGGACTTTCAGATATCTCTTTGCAAATTCCACAAGAACAGTCTTAGCGAAAGGCTTCTTGAGGAAGAGACTGTAACTGTGTGAGATGAATTAACAGAAAAGCAAGCAGTTTCTCAGAAAGCTTCTTTTCGGTTTTTATCTTAGGATATCTCCATTTTCACCATAGCCCTCTATGGGCCTCCGAATAACACCTTGAAAATTCCACAAAAACAATCTTAGCAAAAGGCTTCTTGACGGGAAAGCTGTAACTCTGTGAGATGAATTAATAGAACACAAAGCAGTTTCTCAGAAAGCTTCTTTCAAGTAGTTAATTGAAGATATTTCCATTTACACCATAGACCTCTACAGGCTTCCAAATATCCCTTTGCAAATTCCACAAGAACAGCCTTAGCGAAAGGCTTCTTGAGGGGAAAGCTGTAACTGTGTGAGATGAATTAATAGAATACAAAGCAGTTTCTCAGAAAGCTTCTTTCCAATTTTTAACTGAAGATATTTCCTTTTTCACCGTAGCCCTCTAAGGGCTTCCAAATATCACTTTGCGAATTCCACAAGAACAGTCTTAGCGAAATGCTTCTTGAGGGGAAAGCTGTAACCCTGTGAGATGAATTAAAAGAACACAAAGCCGTTTCACAGAAAGCTTCTTTCCAGTTTTTAACGGAAGAGATTTACTTTTTCACCCTAGCCCTCTATGGGCTTCCAAATATCACTATGCAAATCCCACTAGAACAGTCTTAGCGAAAGGCTTCTTGAGTGTAATGCTGTAACTCTGTGAGATGAAATAAGAGAACACAAATCCGTTTCTCAGAAAGCTTCTTTCCACTTTTTAACGAAAGAGATTTCCTTTTTCAGCATAGCCCTCTATGGGCTTCGAAATATCATTTTGCAAATTCCACAAGACCAGCCTTAGCAAAAGGCTTCTTGAGGGGAAAGCTGTAACTGTGTGAGATGAATTAATAGAATACAAAGCAGTTTCTCAGAAAGCTTCTTTCCAATTTTTAACTGAAGATATTTCCTTTTTCACCATAGCCCTCTAAGGGCTTCCAAATATCACTTTGCGAATTCCACAAGAACAGTCTTAGCGAAATGCTTCTTGAGGGGAAAGCTGTAACCCTGTGAGATGAATTAAAAGAACACAAAGCCGTTTCACAGAAAGCTTCTTTCCAGTTTTTAACGGAAGAGATTTACTTTTTCACCATAGCCCTCTATGGGCTTCCAAATATCACTATGCAAATCCCACTAGAACAGTCTTAGCGAAAGGCTTCTTGAGTGTAATGCTGTAACTCTGTGAGATGAAATAAGAGAACACAAATCCGTTTCTCAGAAAGCTTCTTTCCACTTTTTAACGAAAGAGATTTCCTTTTTCAGCCTAGCCCTCTATGGGCTTCCAAATATGACTTTGCCAATTCCACAAGAACAGTCTTAGCGAAAGGCTTCCTGAGGGGAAAGGTGTAACTCTGTGAGATGAATTAACAGAACCCAAAGCCGTTTCACAGAAAGCTTCTTTCCAGTTTTTAACTGAAGATATTTTCTTTTTCACCGTAGCCCTCTATGGACTTCCAAATATTACTTTGCAAATTCCACAAGAACAGTCGTAGCGAAAAGGTTCTTGATAGGAAAGCTATAACTCTATGAGATGAATTAACAGAACACAAAACAGTTTCTCAGAAAGCTTCTTTCCAGTTTTTAACTGAAGATATTTTCTTTTTGACCATAACCCTCTATGGGCTTCCAAATATCATTTTGCATGTTCCACAAGAACAGTCTTAGCAAAAGGCTTCTTGAGGGGAAATCTGTAACCCTCTGTGGTGAATTAACAGAACACAAAGCAGTTTCTCAAAAAAGCTTCTTTCCCCTTTTAACAAAAGAGATTTCCTTTTTCACCATACCACTCTATGGGCTTCCAAATATCACTGTGCAAATTCCACAAGAACAGTCTTATCCAAAGTCTTCTTGAGGGGAAACCTGTAACTCTGTGAGATGAATTAAGAGAACACAAAGCCGTTTCTCAGAAAGCTTCTTTCCAGTTTTTAACGGAAGAGTTTTACTTTTTCACCATAGCCCTCTACGGGCTTCCAAATATCACTTTGCAAATTCCAAAAGAAGAGTCTTAGCGAAATTCTTCTTGAGGGGAAAGCTGTAACTCTGCGAGATGAATTAACAGAACACAAAGCAGTTTCTCAGAAAGATTCTTTCCAGTTTTTAACTGAAGATATTTCCTTTTTCACCATAGCCCTGTAAGGGCTTCCAAATATCACTTTCCAAATTCCAGAAGAACAGACTTCGCGAAAATCTTCTTGATGGGAAAGCTGTAAATCTGTGATTGAATTAACAGAACACAAAGCAGTTTCTCAGAAAGCTTCTTTTCAGATTTTATCTTAGGATATTTCCTAATTCACCATAGCGCACTGTGGGCTTACAAATATCACTTTGCAAATTCCACAAGAATAATCTTAGCGAAATTCTTCTTGATGGGAAAGATGTAACTCTGTGAGATGAATTAATAGAACAAAAAGCAGGTTCTCAGAAGCATTCTTTCCAGTTTTTAACGGAAGATATTTCCTTTTTCACCATAGCCCTCTATGGGCTTTGAAATATCTCTTTGCAAATTCCTCAAGAACAGTCTTAGGAAATGGCTTCTTGAGGGGAAAGCTCTAACTCTGTGAGATGAATTAACAGAACACAAAGCAGTTTCTCAGAAAGCTTCTTTCCAGTTTTTAACAGAAGATATTTCCTTTTTTACCAAAGACCTCTATCGGTTTCCAAATATCACTTTGCATATTCCACAAGAACTGTCTTAGCGAAAGGCTTCTTGAGGGGAAAGCTGTAACTCTTTGAGATGAATTAACAAAAAACAAAGCAGTTTCTCAGAAAGCTTCTTTTCAGTTTTTATCTCAGGATATTTCCTTTTTCACTATAGCCCTCTATGGGCTTCCAAATATCACTTTGCACATACCACAAGAACAGTCTTAGCGAAAGGCTTCCTGAGGGAAAAGCTGTAACTCTGTGAGATGAATTAACGGAACACAAAGCAGTCTCTCAGAAAGCTTCTTTCCAGTTTATAAAGGAAGATATTTCCTTTTTCACCATAGCCCACTAAGGACTTTCAGATATCTCTTTGCAAATTCCACAAGAACAGTCTTAGCGAAAGGCTTCTTGAGGAAGAGACTGTAACTGTGTGAGATGAATTAACAGAAAAGCAAGCAGTTTCTCAGAAAGCTTCTTTTCGGTTTTTATCTTAGGATATCTCCATTTTCACCATAGCCCTCTATGGGCCTCCGAATAACACCTTGAAAATTCCACAAAAACAATCTTAGCAAAAGGCTTCTTGACGGGAAAGCTGTAACTCTGTGAGATGAATTAATAGAACACAAAGCAGTTTCTCAGAAAGCTTCTTTCAAGTAGTTAATTGAAGATATTTCCATTTACACCATAGACCTCTACAGGCTTCCAAATATCCCTTTGCAAATTCCACAAGAACAGCCTTAGCGAAAGGCTTCTTGAGGGGAAAGCTGTAACTGTGTGAGATGAATTAATAGAATACAAAGCAGTTTCTCAGAAAGCTTCTTTCCAATTTTTAACTGAAGATATTTCCTTTTTCACCGTAGCCCTCTAAGGGCTTCCAAATATCACTTTGCGAATTCCACAAGAACAGTCTTAGCGAAATGCTTCTTGAGGGGAAAGCTGTAACCCTGTGAGATGAATTAAAAGAACACAAAGCCGTTTCACAGAAAGCTTCTTTCCAGTTTTTAACGGAAGAGATTTACTTTTTCACCCTAGCCCTCTATGGGCTTCCAAATATCACTATGCAAATCCCACTAGAACAGTCTTAGCGAAAGGCTTCTTGAGTGTAATGCTGTAACTCTGTGAGATGAAATAAGAGAACACAAATCCGTTTCTCAGAAAGCTTCTTTCCACTTTTTAACGAAAGAGATTTCCTTTTTCAGCATAGCCCTCTATGGGCTTCGAAATATCATTTTGCAAATTCCACAAGACCAGCCTTAGCAAAAGGCTTCTTGAGGGGAAAGCTGTAACTGTGTGAGATGAATTAATAGAATACAAAGCAGTTTCTCAGAAAGCTTCTTTCCAATTTTTAACTGAAGATATTTCCTTTTTCACCATAGCCCTCTAAGGGCTTCCAAATATCACTTTGCGAATTCCACAAGAACAGTCTTAGCGAAATGCTTCTTGAGGGGAAAGCTGTAACCCTGTGAGATGAATTAAAAGAACACAAAGCCGTTTCACAGAAAGCTTCTTTCCAGTTTTTAACGGAAGAGATTTACTTTTTCACCATAGCCCTCTATGGGCTTCCAAATATCACTATGCAAATCCCACTAGAACAGTCTTAGCGAAAGGCTTCTTGAGTGTAATGCTGTAACTCTGTGAGATGAAATAAGAGAACACAAATCCGTTTCTCAGAAAGCTTCTTTCCACTTTTTAACGAAAGAGATTTCCTTTTTCAGCCTAGCCCTCTATGGGCTTCCAAATATGACTTTGCCAATTCCACAAGAACAGTCTTAGCGAAAGGCTTCCTGAGGGGAAAGGTGTAACTCTGTGAGATGAATTAACAGAACCCAAAGCCGTTTCACAGAAAGCTTCTTTCCAGTTTTTAACTGAAGATATTTTCTTTTTCACCGTAGCCCTCTATGGACTTCCAAATATTACTTTGCAAATTCCACAAGAACAGTCGTAGCGAAAAGGTTCTTGATAGGAAAGCTATAACTCTATGAGATGAATTAACAGAACACAAAACAGTTTCTCAGAAAGCTTCTTTCCAGTTTTTAACTGAAGATATTTTCTTTTTGACCATAACCCTCTATGGGCTTCCAAATATCATTTTGCATGTTCCACAAGAACAGTCTTAGCAAAAGGCTTCTTGAGGGGAAATCTGTAACCCTCTGTGGTGAATTAACAGAACACAAAGCAGTTTCTCAAAAAAGCTTCTTTCCCCTTTTAACAAAAGAGATTTCCTTTTTCACCATACCACTCTATGGGCTTCCAAATATCACTGTGCAAATTCCACAAGAACAGTCTTATCCAAAGTCTTCTTGAGGGGAAACCTGTAACTCTGTGAGATGAATTAAGAGAACACAAAGCCGTTTCTCAGAAAGCTTCTTTCCAGTTTTTAACGGAAGAGTTTTACTTTTTCACCATAGCCCTCTACGGGCTTCCAAATATCACTTTGCAAATTCCAAAAGAAGAGTCTTAGCGAAATTCTTCTTGAGGGGAAAGCTGTAACTCTGCGAGATGAATTAACAGAACACAAAGCAGTTTCTCAGAAAGATTCTTTCCAGTTTTTAACTGAAGATATTTCCTTTTTCACCATAGCCCTGTAAGGGCTTCCAAATATCACTTTCCAAATTCCAGAAGAACAGACTTCGCGAAAATCTTCTTGATGGGAAAGCTGTAAATCTGTGATTGAATTAACAGAACACAAAGCAGTTTCTCAGAAAGCTTCTTTTCAGATTTTATCTTAGGATATTTCCTAATTCACCATAGCGCACTGTGGGCTTACAAATATCACTTTGCAAATTCCACAAGAATAATCTTAGCGAAATTCTTCTTGATGGGAAAGATGTAACTCTGTGAGATGAATTAACAGAACAAAAAGCAGGTTCTCAGAAGCATTCTTTCCAGTTTTTAACGGAAGATATTTCCTTTTTCACCATAGCCCTCTATGGGCTTTCAAATATCTCTTTGCAAATTCCTCAAGAACAGTCTTAGGAAATGGCTTCTTGAGGGGAAAGCTGTAACTCTTTGAGATGAATTAACAGAACACCAAGCCGTTTCTCATAAAGCTTCTTTCCAGTTTTTAACTGAAGATATTTCCTTTTTCAGCATAGCCCACTCTGGGCTTCCTAATATCACTTTGCAAATTCCACAATAACAGTATTAGCGAAAGGCTTCTTGAGAGCAAAGCTATAACTCTGAGAAATGAATTAACAGAACACAAAGCAGGTTCTCAGAAAGCTTATTTCCAGTTTTTAACTGAAGATATTTTCATTTTCACATTAACCCTCTACGGGCTTCCAAATATCACTTTGTAACTTCCACAAGAAACGTCTTAGCCAAATGCTTCTTGAGGGAAAAGCTGTAAATCGGTGAGATGAACTAACAGAACACCAAGCAGTGTCTCAAAAAGCTTATTTCCACTTGTTAACTGTAGATATTTCCTTTTTCACCCTAGCCCTCTATGGGCTTCCAAATATCACCTTGCAAATTCCACAAGAACAGTCTTAGCTAAAGGCTTCTGGAGGGGAAAGCTTAACTCTGTGAGATGAATTAACAGAACACTAAGCCGTTTCTCAGAAAGCTTCTTTCCAGTTTTTAACGGAAGACATTTCCTTTTTCACCATAGCCCTCATTGGGCTTCCAAATATCACTTTGCAAATTCCACCAGAAAAGTCATAGGGAAAGGCTTCTTGAGGGAAATCCTGTAACTCTGTGTGATGAGTTAACAGAACACAAAGCAGTTTCTCAGAAAGCTTCTTCCCAGTTTTTAACGGAAGATATTTACTTTTTCGTCATAGCCCTGTATGGGCTTCCAAATATCACTTTGCAAATTCCACAAGAACAGTCTTAGCCAAAGGCTTCTTGAGGGGAAAGCTGTAACTCTCGCAGATGAATTAACAGACCACAAAGCCGTTTCTCAGAAAGCTTTTTTCCAGTTTTTTACGGAAGATATTTCCTTTGTCACCATAGCCCTCATTGGGCTTCCAAATATCACTTTGCAAATTCCACCAGAAAAGTCATAGGGAAAGGCTTCTTGAGGGAAATCCTGTAACTCTGTGTGATGAGTTAACAGAACACAAAGGAGTTTCTCAGAAAGCTTCTTCCCAGTTTTTAACGGAAGATATTTACTTTTTCGTCATAGCCCTGTATGGGCTTCCAAATATCACTTTGCAAATTCCACAAGAACAGTCTTAGCCAAAGGCTTCTTGAGGGGAAAGCTGTAACTCTCTCAGATGAATTAACAGACCACAAAGCCGTTTCTCAGAAAACTTTTTTCCAGTTTTTTACGGAAGATATTTCCTTTGTCACCATAGCCCTCATTGGGCTTCCAAATATCACTTTGGAAATTTCACAAGAACAGTCTTAGCGAAAGGCTTCTTGAGGGGAAAGCTGTAATTCTGTGAGATGAATTAAGAGAACACAAAGCCGTTTCTCAGAAAGCTTCTTTGCAGTTCTTAACTGAAGATATTTCCTTTTTCAACATCGCCCTCTATGGGCTTCAAAATATCACTTTTTAAATTCCACCAGAGCAGTCTTAACGAAAGACTTCTTCAGGTGAAAGCAGTAACTATGTGAGATGTATTCACAGATCACAAAGCAGTTTCTCAAAAAGCTTCTTTCCACTTTTTAACTGAAGACATTTCCTTTTTCACCATAGCCGTCTATGGGGTTCCAAATATCACTTTGCAAGTTCCACAAGAACAGTCTTAGCGAAAGGTTTCTTCAGGGGAAAGTTGTAACTCTGTGACATGAATTAACAGAACAAAAAGGAGTTTCTCAGAAAGCTTCTTTCCAGTTTTTAACGGAAGAGATTTTCTTTTTCACCATAGCCCTCTGTGGACTTCCAAATATCACTTTGCAAATTCCACAAGAACAATCTTAGAGAAAGGCTTCCTGAGGGGAAAGATTTAACTCTGTGAGATGAATTAACAGAACACAAAGAAGTTTCTCAGAAAGCTTCTTTCCAGTTTGGAACTGAAGATATTTCCTTTTTCACCATAGCCCTCTATGGGCTTCCAAATATCCCTTTGCCAATTCCACAAGAACAGCCTTAGCGAAAGGCTTCTTGAGGGGAAAGTTGTAACTCTGTGAGATGAATTAACAGAACACAAAGCAGCTTCTCAAAAAGCTTCTTTCCAGTTTTTAACTGAAGATATTTCCTTTTTCACCATAGCCCTCTATGGGCTTCCAAATATCACTTTGCAAATTCCACAAGAACAGCCTTACAGAAAGGCTTCTTGAGGGGAAAGCTGTAACTCTGAGAGATGAATTAACAGAACACAAAGCAGTTTCTCTTAAAGCTTCTTTCCAGTTTTTAACTGAAGATATTTCCTTTTTCACCATAGCCCTCTATGGGCTTCCAAATATCACTTTTTAAATTCCACAAGAACAGTCTTAGCGAAAGGCTTCTTGAGGGCAAAGCTGTAACTCTGTGAGATGAATTAAGAGAACACAAAGCCGTTTCTCAGAAAGTTTCTTTCCAGTTTTTAACGGAATTGATTTCCTTTTTCACCTTAGCCCTCTATGGGCTTTCATATATCTCTTTGCAAATTCCACAAGAACAGGTTTAGCGAAATGCTTCTTGAGGGGAAAGCTGTTACTCTGTGGGATGATTTAACAGAGCAAAAAGCAGTTTCTCACAAAGCTTCTTTCCAGTTTTTAACGGAAGAGATTTCCTTTTTCACCTTAGCCCTCTAAGGGCTTCCAAATATCACTTTGCAAATTCCACAAGAACAATCTTAGCGAAAGGCTTCTTGAGGATAATGCTCTAACTCTGTGAGATGAATTGACAGAACACAAAGCAGTTTCTCAGAAAGCTTCTTACCAGTTTTGAACTGAAGGTATTTCCTTTTTCACCATAGCCCTCTCTGGGCTTCCAAATATCACTTTGGAAATTCCACAACAACAGTCATAGAGAAACGCTTCTTGAGGGGAAAGCTGTATCCCTGTGAGATGAATTAAGGGAACACAAAGCCGTTTCTCAGAAAGCTTCTTTCCAGTTTTTAACGGAAGATATTTCCTTTCTCACCATACCCTCTATCGGCTTCCAAATATCACTTTTTAAATTCCACAAGAACAGTCTTAGAGAAAGGCTTCTTGTTTGGATTGTTGTAACTCTGTGAGATGAATTAACAGAACACAAAGCAGTTTCTCCAAAAGCTTCTTTCCAGTTTTTAACTGAAGATATTTCCTTTTTCACTTTAGCCTTCTATGGGCCTCCAAATATCACTTTTTAAATTCCACAAGAACAGTCTAAGCGAAAGGCTTCTTGAGAGGAAAGCTATAACTCTCTGAGTTGAATTAGCAGAACACAAAGCAATTTCTCAATAATCTTTGTTTCAGTTTTTGTCTTAGGATATTTCCTTTATCACCTTAGCCCTCTATGGGTTTCCAAATATCACTTTTTAAATTCCACAAGAACAGTCTTAGTGAAAGGCTTTTGAGGGAAAAGCTGTAACTCTATGAGATGAATTAACAGAACACAAAGCATTTTCTCAGAAAGCTTCTTTCCAGTTCTTAACTGAATATATTTCCATTTTCTCCATAGCCCTCTATGGGCTTCGAAATATCTCTTTGCAAATTCCACAAGAACAGTCTTAGCGAAAGGCTTCTTGAGGTGAAAGCTGTAACTCTGTGAGATGAATTAACAAAACACAATGCAATTTTCAAAAAACTTCTTTCCAGTTTTTATCTGAAGATATTTACTTTTTCACCATAGCCCTCTATGGGCTTCGAAATATCATTTTGCAAATTCCACAAGACCAGCCTTAGCAAAAGGCTTCTTGAGGGGAAAGCTGTAACTGTGTGAGATGAATTAATAGAATACAAAGCAGTTTCTCAGAAAGCTTCTTTCCAATTTTTAACTGAAGATATTTCCTTTTTCACCATAGCCCTCTAAGGGCTTCCAAATATCACTTTGCGAATTCCACAAGAACAGTCTTAGCGAAATGCTTCTTGAGGGGAAAGCTGTAACCCTGTGAGATGAATTAAAAGAACACAAAGCCGTTTCACAGAAAGCTTCTTTCCAGTTTTTAACGGAAGAGATTTACTTTTTCACCATAGCCCTCTATGGGCTTCCAAATATCACTATGCAAATCCCACTAGAACAGTCTTAGCGAAAGGCTTCTTGAGTGTAATGCTGTAACTCTGTGAGATGAAATAAGAGAACACAAATCCGTTTCTCAGAAAGCTTCTTTCCACTTTTTAACGAAAGAGATTTCCTTTTTCAGCATAGCCCTCTATGGGCTTCCAAATATGACTTTGCCAATTCCACAAGAACAGTCTTAGCGAAAGCCTTCTTGAGGGGAAAGTTGCAACTCTGTGAGATGTATTAACAGAACCGAAAGCAGTTTCTCAGAAATCTTCTTTCCAGTTTTCAACTGAAGATATTTCCTTTTTTACCATAACCCTCTATGGGCTTCCAAATATCACTTTGCAAATTCCACAAGAACTGTCTCAGCGAAAGGCTTCTTGAGGAGAAAGCTGTAACACTGTGAGATGAATTAAAAGAACACAAAGCCGTTTCACAGAAAGCTTCTTTCCAGTTTTTAACGGAAGAGATTTACTTTTTCACCATAGCCCTCTATGGGCTTCCAAATATCACTATGCAAATCCCACTAGAACAGTCTTAGCGAAAGGCTTCTTGAGTGTAATGCTGTAACTCTGTGAGATGAAATAAGAGAACACAAATCCGTTTCTCAGAAAGCTTCTTTCCACTTTTTAACGAAAGAGATTTCCTTTTTCAGCATAGCCCTCTATGGGCTTCCAAATATGACTTTGCCAATTCCACAAGAACAGTCTTAGCGAAAGCCTTCTTGAGGGGAAAGTTGCAACTCTGTGAGATGTATTAACAGAACCGAAAGCAGTTTCTCAGAAATCTTCTTTCCAGTTTTCAACTGAAGATATTTCCTTTTTTACCATAACCCTCTATGGGCTTCCAAATATCACTTTGCAAATTCCACAAGAACTGTCTCAGCGAAAGGCTTCTTGAGGAGAAAGCTGTAACACTGTGAGATGAATTAAAAGAACACAAAGCCGTTTCACAGAAAGCTTCTTTCCAGTTTTTAACTGAAGATATTTTCTTTTTCACCATAGCCCTCTATGGACTTCCAAATATTACTTTGCAAATTCCACAAGAACAGTCGTAGCGAAAAGGTTCTTGATAGGAAAGCTATAACTCTATGAGATGAATTAACAGAACACAAAACAGTTTCTCAGAAAGCTTCTTTCCAGTTTTTAACTGAAGATATTTTCTTTTTGACCATAACCCTCTATGGGCTTCCAAATATCATTTTGCATGCTCCACAAGAACAGTCTTAGCAAAAGGCTTCTTGAGGGGAAAGCTGTAACCCTCTGAGGTGAATTAACAGAACACAAAGCAGTTTCTCAAAAAAGCTTCTTTCCCCTTTTAACAAAAGAGATTTCCTTTTTCACCATACCACTCTATGGGTTTCCAAATATCACTGTGCAAATTCCACAAGAACAGTCTTATCCAAAGTCTTCTTGAGGGGAAAGCTGTAACTCTGTGAGATGAATTAAGAGAACACAAAGCCGTTTCTCAGAAAGCTTCTTTCCAGTTTTTAACGGAAGAGTTTTACTTTTTCACCATAGCCCTCTACGGGCTTCCAAATATCACTTTGCAAATTCCAAAAGAAGAGTCTTAGCGAAATTCTTCTTGAGGGGAAAGCTGTAACTCTGCGAGATGAATTAACAGAACACAAAGCAGTTTCTCAGAAAGATTCTTTTCAGATTTTATCTTAGGATATTTCCTAATTCACCATAGCGCACTGTGGGCTTACAAATATCACTTTGCAAATTCCACAAGAATAATCATAGCGAAATTCTTCTTGATGGGAAAGATGTAACTCTGTGAGATGAATTAACAGAACAAAAAGCAGGTTCTCAGAAGCATTCTTTCCAGTTTTTAACGGAAGATATTTCCTTTTTCACCATAGCCCTCTATGGGCTTTCAAATATCTCTTTGCAAATTCCTCAAGAACAGTCTTAGGAAATGGCTTCTTGAGGGGAAAGCTCTAACTCTGTGAGATGAATTAACAGAACACAAAGCAGTTTCTCAGAAAGCTTCTTTCCAGTTTTTAACAGTAGATATTTCCTTTTTTACCAAAGACCTCTATCGGTTTCCAAATATCACTTTGCATATTCCACAAGAACTGTCTTAGCGAAAGGCTTCTTGAGGGGAAAGCTGTAACTCTTTGAGATGAATTAACAAAAAACAAAGCAGTTTCTCAGAAAGCTTGTTTTCAGTTTTTATCTCAGGATATTTCCTTTTTCACTATAGCCCTCTATGGGCTTCCAAATATCACTTTGCACATACCACAAGAACAGTCTTAGCGAAAGGCTTCCTGAGGGAAAAGCTGTAACTCTGTGAGATGAATTAACGGAACACAAAGCAGTCTCTCAGAAAGCTTCTTTCCAGTTTATAAAGGAAGATATTTCCTTTTTCACCATAGCCCACTAAGGACTTTCAGATATCTCTTTGCAAATTCCACAAGAACAGTCTTAGCGAAAGGCTTCTTGAGGAAGAGACTGTAACTGTGTGAGATGAATTAACAGAAAAGCAAGCAGTTTCTCAGAAAGCTTCTTTTCGGTTTTTATCTTAGGATATCTCCATTTTCACCATAGCCCTCTATGGGCCTCCGAATAACACCTTGAAAATTCCACAAAAACAATCTTAGCAAAAGGCTTCTTGACGGGAAAGCTGTAACTCTGTGAGATGAATTAATAGAACACGAAGCAGTTTCTCAGAAAGCTTCTTTCAAGTAGTTAATTGAAGATATTTCCATTTACACCATAGACCTCTACAGGCTTCCAAATATCCCTTTGCAAATTCCACAAGAACAGCCTTAGCGAAAGGCTTCTTGACGGGAAAGCTGTAACTGTGTGAGATGAATTAATAGAATACAAAGCAGTTTCTCAGAAAGCTTCTTTCCAATTTTTAACTGAAGATATTTCCTTTTTCACCATAGCCCTCTAAGGGCTTCCAAATATCACTTTGCGAATTCCACAAGAACAGTCTTAGCGAAATGCTTCTTGAGGGGAAAGCTGTAACCCTGTGAGATGAATTAAAAGAACACAAAGCCGTTTCACAGAAAGCTTCTTTCCAGTTTTTAACGGAAGAGATTTACTTTTTCACCATAGCCCTCTATGGGCTTCCAAATATCACTATGCAAATCCCACTAGAACAGTCTTAGCGAAAGGCTTCTTGAGTGTAATGCTGTAACTCTGTGAGATGAAATAAGAGAACACAAATCCGTTTCTCAGAAAGCTTCTTTCCACTTTTTAACGAAAGAGATTTCCTTTTTCAGCATAGCCCTCTATGGGCTTCCAAATATGACTTTGCCAATTCCACAAGAACAGTCTTAGCGAAAGCCTTCTTGAGGGGAAAGTTGCAACTCTGTGAGATGTATTAACAGAACCGAAAGCAGTTTCTCAGAAATCTTCTTTCCAGTTTTCAACTGAAGATATTTCCTTTTTTACCATAACCCTCTATGGGCTTCCAAATATCACTTTGCAAATTCCACAAGAACTGTCTCAGCGAAAGGCTTCTTGAGGAGAAAGCTGTAACACTGTGAGATGAATTAAAAGAACACAAAGCCGTTTCACAGAAAGCTTCTTTCCAGTTTTTAACGGAAGAGATTTACTTTTTCACCATAGCCCTCTATGGGCTTCCAAATATCACTATGCAAATCCCACTAGAACAGTCTTAGCGAAAGGCTTCTTGAGTGTAATGCTGTAACTCTGTGAGATGAAATAAGAGAACACAAATCCGTTTCTCAGAAAGCTTCTTTCCACTTTTTAACGAAAGAGATTTCCTTTTTCAGCCTAGCCCTCTATGGGCTTCCAAATATGACTTTGCCAATTCCACAAGAACAGTCTTAGGAAAGGCTTCCTGAGGGGAAAGGTGTAACTCTGTGAGATGAATTAACAGAACCCAAAGCCGTTTCACAGAAAGCTTCTTTCCAGTTTTTAACTGAAGATATTTTCTTTTTCACCATAGCCCTCTATGGACTTCCAAATATTACTTTGCAAATTCCACAAGAACAGTCGTAGCGAAAAGGTTCTTGATAGGAAAGCTATAACTCTATGAGATGAATTAACAGAACACAAAACAGTTTCTCAGAAAGCTTCTTTCCAGTTTTTAACTGAAGATATTTTCTTTTTGACCATAACCCTCTATGGGCTTCCAAATATCATTTTGCATGCTCCACAAGAACAGTCTTAGCAAAAGGCTTCTTGAGGGGAAAGCTGTAACCCTCTGAGGTGAATTAACAGAACACAAAGCAGTTTCTCAAAAAAGCTTCTTTCCCCTTTTAACAAAAGAGATTTCCTTTTTCACCATACCACTCTATGGGTTTCCAAATATCACTGTGCAAATTCCACAAGAACAGTCTTATCCAAAGTCTTCTTGAGGGGAAAGCTGTAACTCTGTGAGATGAATTAAGAGAACACAAAGCCGTTTCTCAGAAAGCTTCTTTCCAGTTTTTAACGGAAGAGTTTTACTTTTTCACCATAGCCCTCTACGGGCTTCCAAATATCACTTTGCAAATTCCAAAAGAAGAGTCTTAGCGAAATTCTTCTTGAGGGGAAAGCTGTAACTCTGCGAGATGAATTAACAGAACACAAAGCAGTTTCTCAGAAAGATTCTTTTCAGATTTTATCTTAGGATATTTCCTAATTCACCATAGCGCACTGTGGGCTTACAAATATCACTTTGCAAATTCCACAAGAATAATCATAGCGAAATTCTTCTTGATGGGAAAGATGTAACTCTGTGAGATGAATTAACAGAACAAAAAGCAGGTTCTCAGAAGCATTCTTTCCAGTTTTTAACGGAAGATATTTCCTTTTTCACCATAGCCCTCTATGGGCTTTCAAATATCTCTTTGCAAATTCCTCAAGAACAGTCTTAGGAAATGGCTTCTTGAGGGGAAAGCTCTAACTCTGTGAGATGAATTAACAGAACACAAAGCAGTTTCTCAGAAAGCTTCTTTCCAGTTTTTAACAGTAGATATTTCCTTTTTTACCAAAGACCTCTATCGGTTTCCAAATATCACTTTGCATATTCCACAAGAACTGTCTTAGCGAAAGGCTTCTTGAGGGGAAAGCTGTAACTCTTTGAGATGAATTAACAAAAAACAAAGCAGTTTCTCAGAAAGCTTGTTTTCAGTTTTTATCTCAGGATATTTCCTTTTTCACTATAGCCCTCTATGGGCTTCCAAATATCACTTTGCACATACCACAAGAACAGTCTTAGCGAAAGGCTTCCTGAGGGAAAAGCTGTAACTCTGTGAGATGAATTAACGGAACACAAAGCAGTCTCTCAGAAAGCTTCTTTCCAGTTTATAAAGGAAGATATTTCCTTTTTCACCATAGCCCACTAAGGACTTTCAGATATCTCTTTGCAAATTCCACAAGAACAGTCTTAGCGAAAGGCTTCTTGAGGAAGAGACTGTAACTGTGTGAGATGAATTAACAGAAAAGCAAGCAGTTTCTCAGAAAGCTTCTTTTCGGTTTTTATCTTAGGATATCTCCATTTTCACCATAGCCCTCTATGGGCCTCCGAATAACACCTTGAAAATTCCACAAAAACAATCTTAGCAAAAGGCTTCTTGACGGGAAAGCTGTAACTCTGTGAGATGAATTAATAGAACACGAAGCAGTTTCTCAGAAAGCTTCTTTCAAGTAGTTAATTGAAGATATTTCCATTTACACCATAGACCTCTACAGGCTTCCAAATATCCCTTTGCAAATTCCACAAGAACAGCCTTAGCGAAAGGCTTCTTGACGGGAAAGCTGTAACTGTGTGAGATGAATTAATAGAATACAAAGCAGTTTCTCAGAAAGCTTCTTTCCAATTTTTAACTGAAGATATTTCCTTTTTCACCATAGCCCTCTAAGGGCTTCCAAATATCACTTTGCGAATTCCACAAGAACAGTCTTAGCGAAATGCTTCTTGAGGGGAAAGCTGTAACCCTGTGAGATGAATTAAAAGAACACAAAGCCGTTTCACAGAAAGCTTCTTTCCAGTTTTTAACGGAAGAGATTTACTTTTTCACCATAGCCCTCTATGGGCTTCCAAATATCACTATGCAAATCCCACTAGAACAGTCTTAGCGAAAGGCTTCTTGAGTGTAATGCTGTAACTCTGTGAGATGAAATAAGAGAACACAAATCCGTTTCTCAGAAAGCTTCTTTCCACTTTTTAACGAAAGAGATTTCCTTTTTCAGCATAGCCCTCTATGGGCTTCCAAATATGACTTTGCCAATTCCACAAGAACAGTCTTAGCGAAAGCCTTCTTGAGGGGAAAGTTGCAACTCTGTGAGATGTATTAACAGAACCGAAAGCAGTTTCTCAGAAATCTTCTTTCCAGTTTTCAACTGAAGATATTTCCTTTTTTACCATAACCCTCTATGGGCTTCCAAATATCACTTTGCAAATTCCACAAGAACTGTCTCAGCGAAAGGCTTCTTGAGGAGAAAGCTGTAACACTGTGAGATGAATTAAAAGAACACAAAGCCGTTTCACAGAAAGCTTCTTTCCAGTTTTTAACGGAAGAGATTTACTTTTTCACCATAGCCCTCTATGGGCTTCCAAATATCACTATGCAAATCCCACTAGAACAGTCTTAGCCAAAGGCTTCTTGAGTGTAATGCTGTAACTCTGTGAGATGAAATAAGAGAACACAAATCCGTTTCTCAGAAAGCTTCTTTCCACTTTTTAACGAAAGAGATTTCCTTTTTCAGCATAGCCCTCTATGGGCTTCCAAATATGACTTTGCCAATTCCACAAGAACAGTCTTAGCGAAAGGCTTCCTGAGGGGAAAGGTGTAACTCTGTGAGATGAATTAACAGAACCCAAAGCCGTTTCACAGAAAGCTTCTTTCCAGTTTTTAACTGAAGATATTTTCTTTTTCACCGTAGCCCTCTATGGACTTCCAAATATTACTTTGCAAATTCCACAAGAACAGTCGTAGCGAACAGGTTCTTGATAGGAAAGCTATAACTCTATGAGATGAATTAACAGAACACAAAACAGTTTCTCAGAAAGCTTCTTTCCAGTTTTTAACTGAAGATATTTTCTTTTTGACCATAACCCTCTATGGGCTTCCAAATATCATTTTGCATGTTCCACAAGAACAGTCTTAGCAAAAGGCTTCTTGAGGGGAAAGCTGTAACCCTCTGAGGTGAATTAACAGAACACAAAGCAGTTTCTCAAAAAAGCTTCTTTCCCCTTTTAACAAAAGAGATTTCCTTTTTCACCATACCACTCTATGGGCTTCCAAATATCACTGTGCAAATTCCACAAGAACAGTCTTATCCAAAGTCTTCTTGAGGGGAAAGCTGTAACTCTGTGAGATGAATTAAGAGAACACAAAGCCGTTCTCAGAAAGCTTCTTTCCAGTTTTTAACGGAAGAGTTTTACTTTTTCACCATAGCCCTCTACGGGCTTCCAAATATCACTTTGCAAATTCCAAAAGAAGAGTCTTAGCGAAATTCTTCTTGAGGGGAAAGCTGTAACTCTGCGAGATGAATTAACAGAACACAAAGCAGTTTCTCAGAAAGATTCTTTCCAGTTTTTAACTGAAGATATTTCCTTTTTCACCATAGCCCTGTAAGGGCTTCCAAATATCACTTTCCAAATTCCAGAAGAACAGACTTCGCGAAAGTCTTCTTGATGGGAAAGCTGTAAATCTGTGATTGAATTAACAGAACACAAAGCAGTTTCTCAGAAAGCTTCTTTTCAGATTTTATCTTAGGATATTTCCTAATTCACCATAGCGCACTGTGGGCTTACAAATATCACTTTGCAAATTCCACAAGAATAATCTTAGCGAAATTCTTCTTGATGGGAAAGATGTAACTCTGTGAGATGAATTAACAGAACAAAAAGCAGGTTCTCAGAAGCATTCTTTCCAGTTTTTAACGGAAGATATTTCCTTTTTCACCATAGCCCTCTATGGGCTTTCAAATATCTCTTTGCAAATTCCTCAAGAACAGTCTTAGGAAATGGCTTCTTGAGGGGAAAGCTGTAACTCTTTGAGATGAATTAACAGAACACCAAGCCGTTTCTCAGAAAGCTTCTTTCCAGTTTTTAACTGAAGATATTTCCTTTTTCAGCATAGCCCACTCTGGGCTTCCTAATATCACTTTGCAAATTCCACAATAACAGTATTAGCGAAAGGCTTCTTGAGAGCAAAGCTATAACTCTGAGAAATGAATTAACAGAACACAAAGCAGGTTCTCAGAAAGCTTATTTCCAGTTTTTAACTGAAGATATTTTCTTTTTCACATTAACCCTCTACGGGCTTCCAAATATCACTTTGTAACTTCCACAAGAAACGTCTTAGCCAAATGCTTCTTGAGGGAAAAGCTGTAAATCGGTGAGATGAACTAACAGAACACCAAGCAGTGTCTCAAAAAGCTTATTTCCACTTGTTAACTGTAGATATTTCCTTTTTCACCCTAGCCCTCTATGGGCTTCCAAATATCACCTTGCAAATTCCACAAGAACAGTCTTAGCTAAAGGCTTCTGGAGGGGAAAGCTTAACTCTGTGAGATGAATTAACAGAACACTAAGCCGTTTCTCAGAAAGCTTCTTTCCAGTTTTTAACGGAAGACATTTCCTTTTTCACCATAGCCCTCATTGGGCTTCCAAATATCACTTTGCAAATTCCACCAGAAAAGTCATAGGGAAAGGCTTCTTGAGGGAAATCCTGTAACTCTGTGTGATGAGTTAACAGAACACAAAGCAGTTTCTCAGAAAGCTTCTTCCCAGTTTTTAACGGAAGATATTTACTTTTTCGTCATAGCCCTGTATGGGCTTCCAAATATCACTTTGCAAATTCCACAAGAACAGTCTTAGCCAAAGGCTTCTTGAGGGGAAAGCTGTAACTCTCGCAGATGAATTAACAGACCACAAAGCCGTTTCTCAGAAAGCTTTTTTCCAGTTTTTTACGGAAGATATTTCCTTTGTCACCATAGCCCTCATTGGGCTTCCAAATATCACTTTGCAAATTCCACCAGAAAAGTCATAGGGAAAGGCTTCTTGAGGGAAATCCTGTAACTCTGTGTGATGAGTTAACAGAACACAAAGCAGTTTCTCAGAAAGCTTCTTCCCAGTTTTTAACGGAAGATATTTACTTTTTCGTCATAGCCCTGTATGGGCTTCCAAATATCACTTTGCAAATTCCACAAGAACAGTCTTAGCCAAAGGCTTCTTGAGGGGAAAGCTGTAACTCTCTCAGATGAATTAACAGACCACAAAGCCGTTTCTCAGAAAGCTTTTTTCCAGTTTTTTACGGAAGATATTTCCTTTGTCACCATAGCCCTCATTGGGCTTCCAAATATCACTTTGGAAATTTCACAAGAACAGTCTTAGCGAAAGGCTTCTTGAGGGGAAAGCTGTAATTCTGTGAGATGAATTAAGAGAACACAAAGCCGTTTCTCAGAAAGCTTCTTTGCAGTTCTTAACTGAAGATATTTCCTTTTTCAACATCGCCCTCTATGGGCTTCAAAATATCACTTTTTAAATTCCACCAGAGCAGTCTTAACGAAAGACTTCTTCAGGTGAAAGCAGTAACTATGTGAGATGTATTCACAGATCACAAAGCAGTTTCTCAAAAAGCTTCTTTCCACTTTTTAACTGAAGACATTTCCTTTTTCACCATAGCCGTCTATGGGGTTCCAAATATCACTTTGCAAGTTCCACAAGAACAGTCTTAGCGAAAGGTTTCTTGAGGGGAAAGTTGTAACTCTGTGACATGAATTAACAGAACAAAAAGGAGTTTCTCAGAAAGCTTCTTTCCAGTTTTTAACGGAAGAGATTTTCTTTTTCACCATAGCCCTCTGTGGACTTCCAAATATCACTTTGCAAATTCCACAAGAACAATCTTAGAGAAAGGCTTCCTGAGGGGAAAGATTTAACTCTGTGAGATGAATTAACAGAACACAAAGAAGTTTCTCAGAAAGCTTCTTTCCAGTTTGGAACTGAAGATATTTCCTTTTTCACCATAGCCCTCTATGGGCTTCCAAATATCCCTTTGCCAATTCCACAAGAACAGCCTTAGCGAAAGGCTTCTTGAGGGGAAAGTTGTAACTCTGTGAGATGAATTAACAGAACACAAAGCAGCTTCTCAAAAAGCTTCTTTCCAGTTTTTAACTGAAGATATTTCCTTTTTCACCATAGCCCTCTATGGGCTTCCAAATATCACTTTGCAAATTCCACAAGAACAGCCTTACAGAAAGGCTTCTTGAGGGGAAAGCTGTAACTCTGAGAGATGAATTAACAGAACACAAAGCAGTTTCTCTTAAAGCTTCTTTCCAGTTTTTAACTGAAGATATTTCCTTTTTCACCATAGCCCTCTATGGGCTTCCAAATATCACTTTTTAAATTCCACAAGAACAGTCTTAGCGAAAGGCTTCTTGAGGGCAAAGCTGTAACTCTGTGAGATGAATTAAGAGAACACAAAGCCGTTTCTCAGAAAGTTTCTTTCCAGTTTTTAACGGAATTGATTTCCTTTTTCACCTTAGCCCTCTATGGGCTTTCATATATCTCTTTGCAAATTCCACAAGAACAGGTTTAGCGAAATGCTTCTTGAGGGGAAAGCTGTTACTCTGTGGGATGATTTAACAGAGCAAAAAGCAGTTTCTCACAAAGCTTCTTTCCAGTTTTTAACGGAAGAGATTTCCTTTTTCACCTTAGCCCTCTAAGGGCTTCCAAATATCACTTTGCAAATTCCACAAGAACAATCTTAGCGAAAGGCTTCTTGAGGATAATGCTCTAACTCTGTGAGATGAATTGACAGAACACAAAGCAGTTTCTCAGAAAGCTTCTTACCAGTTTTGAACTGAAGGTATTTCCTTTTTCACCATAGCCCTCTCTGGGCTTCCAAATATCACTTTGGAAATTCCACAACAACAGTCATAGAGAAACGCTTCTTGAGGGGAAAGCTGTATCCCTGTGAGATGAATTAAGGGAACACAAAGCCGTTTCTCAGAAAGCTTCTTTCCAGTTTTTAACGGAAGATATTTCCTTTCTCACCATACCCTCTATCGGCTTCCAAATATCACTTTTTAAATTCCACAAGAACAGTCTTAGAGAAAGGCTTCTTGTTTGGATTGTTGTAACTCTGTGAGATGAATTAACAGAACACAAAGCAGTTTCTCCAAAAGCTTCTTTCCAGTTTTTAACTGAAGATATTTCCTTTTTCACTTTAGCCTTCTATGGGCCTCCAAATATCACTTTTTAAATTCCACAAGAACAGTCTAAGCGAAAGGCTTCTTGAGAGGAAAGCTATAACTCTCTGAGTTGAATTAGCAGAACACAAAGCAATTTCTCAATAATCTTTGTTTCAGTTTTTGTCTTAGGATATTTCCTTTATCACCTTAGCCCTCTATGGGTTTCCAAATATCACTTTTTAAATTCCACAAGAACAGTCTTAGTGAAAGGCTTTTGAGGGAAAAGCTGTAACTCTATGAGATGAATTAACAGAACACAAAGCATTTTCTCAGAAAGCTTCTTTCCAGTTCTTAACTGAATATATTTCCATTTTCTCCATAGCCCTCTATGGGCTTCGAAATATCTCTTTGCAAATTCCACAAGAACAGTCTTAGCGAAAGGCTTCTTGAGGTGAAAGCTGTAACTCTGTGAGATGAATTAACAAAACACAATGCAATTTTCAAAAAACTTCTTTCCAGTTTTTATCTGAAGATATTTACTTTTTCACCATAGCCCTCTATGGGCTTCGAAATATCATTTTGCAAATTCCACAAGACCAGCCTTAGCAAAAGGCTTCTTGAGGGGAAAGCTGTAACTGTGTGAGATGAATTAATAGAATACAAAGCAGTTTCTCAGAAAGCTTCTTTCCAATTTTTAACTGAAGATATTTCCTTTTTCACCATAGCCCTCTAAGGGCTTCCAAATATCACTTTGCGAATTCCACAAGAACAGTCTTAGCGAAATGCTTCTTGAGGGGAAAGCTGTAACCCTGTGAGATGAATTAAAAGAACACAAAGCCGTTTCACAGAAAGCTTCTTTCCAGTTTTTAACGGAAGAGATTTACTTTTTCACCATAGCCCTCTATGGGCTTCCAAATATCACTATGCAAATCCCACTAGAACAGTCTTAGCGAAAGGCTTCTTGAGTGTAATGCTGTAACTCTGTGAGATGAAATAAGAGAACACAAATCCGTTTCTCAGAAAGCTTCTTTCCACTTTTTAACGAAAGAGATTTCCTTTTTCAGCATAGCCCTCTATGGGCTTCCAAATATGACTTTGCCAATTCCACAAGAACAGTCTTAGCGAAAGCCTTCTTGAGGGGAAAGTTGCAACTCTGTGAGATGTATTAACAGAACCGAAAGCAGTTTCTCAGAAATCTTCTTTCCAGTTTTCAACTGAAGATATTTCCTTTTTTACCATAACCCTCTATGGGCTTCCAAATATCACTTTGCAAATTCCACAAGAACTGTCTCAGCGAAAGGCTTCTTGAGGAGAAAGCTGTAACACTGTGAGATGAATTAAAAGAACACAAAGCCGTTTCACAGAAAGCTTCTTTCCAGTTTTTAACGGAAGAGATTTACTTTTTCACCATAGCCCTCTATGGGCTTCCAAATATCACTATGCAAATCCCACTAGAACAGTCTTAGCGAAAGGCTTCTTGAGTGTAATGCTGTAACTCTGTGAGATGAAATAAGAGAACACAAATCCGTTTCTCAGAAAGCTTCTTTCCACTTTTTAACGAAAGAGATTTCCTTTTTCAGCCTAGCCCTCTATGGGCTTCCAAATATGACTTTGCCAATTCCACAAGAACAGTCTTAGGAAAGGCTTCCTGAGGGGAAAGGTGTAACTCTGTGAGATGAATTAACAGAACCCAAAGCCGTTTCACAGAAAGCTTCTTTCCAGTTTTTAACTGAAGATATTTTCTTTTTCACCATAGCCCTCTATGGACTTCCAAATATTACTTTGCAAATTCCACAAGAACAGTCGTAGCGAAAAGGTTCTTGATAGGAAAGCTATAACTCTATGAGATGAATTAACAGAACACAAAACAGTTTCTCAGAAAGCTTCTTTCCAGTTTTTAACTGAAGATATTTTCTTTTTGACCATAACCCTCTATGGGCTTCCAAATATCATTTTGCATGCTCCACAAGAACAGTCTTAGCAAAAGGCTTCTTGAGGGGAAAGCTGTAACCCTCTGAGGTGAATTAACAGAACACAAAGCAGTTTCTCAAAAAAGCTTCTTTCCCCTTTTAACAAAAGAGATTTCCTTTTTCACCATACCACTCTATGGGTTTCCAAATATCACTGTGCAAATTCCACAAGAACAGTCTTATCCAAAGTCTTCTTGAGGGGAAAGCTGTAACTCTGTGAGATGAATTAAGAGAACACAAAGCCGTTTCTCAGAAAGCTTCTTTCCAGTTTTTAACGGAAGAGTTTTACTTTTTCACCATAGCCCTCTACGGGCTTCCAAATATCACTTTGCAAATTCCAAAAGAAGAGTCTTAGCGAAATTCTTCTTGAGGGGAAAGCTGTAACTCTGCGAGATGAATTAACAGAACACAAAGCAGTTTCTCAGAAAGATTCTTTTCAGATTTTATCTTAGGATATTTCCTAATTCACCATAGCGCACTGTGGGCTTACAAATATCACTTTGCAAATTCCACAAGAATAATCATAGCGAAATTCTTCTTGATGGGAAAGATGTAACTCTGTGAGATGAATTAACAGAACAAAAAGCAGGTTCTCAGAAGCATTCTTTCCAGTTTTTAACGGAAGATATTTCCTTTTTCACCATAGCCCTCTATGGGCTTTCAAATATCTCTTTGCAAATTCCTCAAGAACAGTCTTAGGAAATGGCTTCTTGAGGGGAAAGCTCTAACTCTGTGAGATGAATTAACAGAACACAAAGCAGTTTCTCAGAAAGCTTCTTTCCAGTTTTTAACAGTAGATATTTCCTTTTTTACCAAAGACCTCTATCGGTTTCCAAATATCACTTTGCATATTCCACAAGAACTGTCTTAGCGAAAGGCTTCTTGAGGGGAAAGCTGTAACTCTTTGAGATGAATTAACAAAAAACAAAGCAGTTTCTCAGAAAGCTTGTTTTCAGTTTTTATCTCAGGATATTTCCTTTTTCACTATAGCCCTCTATGGGCTTCCAAATATCACTTTGCACATACCACAAGAACAGTCTTAGCGAAAGGCTTCCTGAGGGAAAAGCTGTAACTCTGTGAGATGAATTAACGGAACACAAAGCAGTCTCTCAGAAAGCTTCTTTCCAGTTTATAAAGGAAGATATTTCCTTTTTCACCATAGCCCACTAAGGACTTTCAGATATCTCTTTGCAAATTCCACAAGAACAGTCTTAGCGAAAGGCTTCTTGAGGAAGAGACTGTAACTGTGTGAGATGAATTAACAGAAAAGCAAGCAGTTTCTCAGAAAGCTTCTTTTCGGTTTTTATCTTAGGATATCTCCATTTTCACCATAGCCCTCTATGGGCCTCCGAATAACACCTTGAAAATTCCACAAAAACAATCTTAGCAAAAGGCTTCTTGACGGGAAAGCTGTAACTCTGTGAGATGAATTAATAGAACACGAAGCAGTTTCTCAGAAAGCTTCTTTCAAGTAGTTAATTGAAGATATTTCCATTTACACCATAGACCTCTACAGGCTTCCAAATATCCCTTTGCAAATTCCACAAGAACAGCCTTAGCGAAAGGCTTCTTGACGGGAAAGCTGTAACTGTGTGAGATGAATTAATAGAATACAAAGCAGTTTCTCAGAAAGCTTCTTTCCAATTTTTAACTGAAGATATTTCCTTTTTCACCATAGCCCTCTAAGGGCTTCCAAATATCACTTTGCGAATTCCACAAGAACAGTCTTAGCGAAATGCTTCTTGAGGGGAAAGCTGTAACCCTGTGAGATGAATTAAAAGAACACAAAGCCGTTTCACAGAAAGCTTCTTTCCAGTTTTTAACGGAAGAGATTTACTTTTTCACCATAGCCCTCTATGGGCTTCCAAATATCACTATGCAAATCCCACTAGAACAGTCTTAGCGAAAGGCTTCTTGAGTGTAATGCTGTAACTCTGTGAGATGAAATAAGAGAACACAAATCCGTTTCTCAGAAAGCTTCTTTCCACTTTTTAACGAAAGAGATTTCCTTTTTCAGCATAGCCCTCTATGGGCTTCCAAATATGACTTTGCCAATTCCACAAGAACAGTCTTAGCGAAAGCCTTCTTGAGGGGAAAGTTGCAACTCTGTGAGATGTATTAACAGAACCGAAAGCAGTTTCTCAGAAATCTTCTTTCCAGTTTTCAACTGAAGATATTTCCTTTTTTACCATAACCCTCTATGGGCTTCCAAATATCACTTTGCAAATTCCACAAGAACTGTCTCAGCGAAAGGCTTCTTGAGGAGAAAGCTGTAACACTGTGAGATGAATTAAAAGAACACAAAGCCGTTTCACAGAAAGCTTCTTTCCAGTTTTTAACGGAAGAGATTTACTTTTTCACCATAGCCCTCTATGGGCTTCCAAATATCACTATGCAAATCCCACTAGAACAGTCTTAGCCAAAGGCTTCTTGAGTGTAATGCTGTAACTCTGTGAGATGAAATAAGAGAACACAAATCCGTTTCTCAGAAAGCTTCTTTCCACTTTTTAACGAAAGAGATTTCCTTTTTCAGCATAGCCCTCTATGGGCTTCCAAATATGACTTTGCCAATTCCACAAGAACAGTCTTAGCGAAAGGCTTCCTGAGGGGAAAGGTGTAACTCTGTGAGATGAATTAACAGAACCCAAAGCCGTTTCACAGAAAGCTTCTTTCCAGTTTTTAACTGAAGATATTTTCTTTTTCACCGTAGCCCTCTATGGACTTCCAAATATTACTTTGCAAATTCCACAAGAACAGTCGTAGCGAACAGGTTCTTGATAGGAAAGCTATAACTCTATGAGATGAATTAACAGAACACAAAACAGTTTCTCAGAAAGCTTCTTTCCAGTTTTTAACTGAAGATATTTTCTTTTTGACCATAACCCTCTATGGGCTTCCAAATATCATTTTGCATGTTCCACAAGAACAGTCTTAGCAAAAGGCTTCTTGAGGGGAAAGCTGTAACCCTCTGAGGTGAATTAACAGAACACAAAGCAGTTTCTCAAAAAAGCTTCTTTCCCCTTTTAACAAAAGAGATTTCCTTTTTCACCATACCACTCTATGGGCTTCCAAATATCACTGTGCAAATTCCACAAGAACAGTCTTATCCAAAGTCTTCTTGAGGGGAAAGCTGTAACTCTGTGAGATGAATTAAGAGAACACAAAGCCGTTCTCAGAAAGCTTCTTTCCAGTTTTTAACGGAAGAGTTTTACTTTTTCACCATAGCCTTCTACGGGCTTCCAAATATCACTTTGCAAATTCCAAAAGAAGAGTCTTAGCGAAATTCTTCTTGAGGGGAAAGCTGTAACTCTGCGAGATGAATTAACAGAACACAAAGCAGTTTCTCAGAAAGATTCTTTCCAGTTTTTAACTGAAGATATTTCCTTTTTCACCATAGCCCTGTAAGGGCTTCCAAATATCACTTTCCAAATTCCAGAAGAACAGACTTCGCGAAAGTCTTCTTGATGGGAAAGCTGTAAATCTGTGATTGAATTAACAGAACACAAAGCAGTTTCTCAGAAAGCTTCTTTTCAGATTTTATCTTAGGATATTTCCTAATTCACCATAGCGCACTGTGGGCTTACAAATATCACTTTGCAAATTCCACAAGAATAATCTTAGCGAAATTCTTCTTGATGGGAAAGATGTAACTCTGTGAGATGAATTAACAGAACAAAAAGCAGGTTCTCAGAAGCATTCTTTCCAGTTTTTAACGGAAGATATTTCCTTTTTCACCATAGCCCTCTATGGGCTTTCAAATATCTCTTTGCAAATTCCTCAAGAACAGTCTTAGGAAATGGCTTCTTGAGGGGAAAGCTGTAACTCTTTGAGATGAATTAACAGAACACCAAGCCGTTTCTCAGAAAGCTTCTTTCCAGTTTTTAACTGAAGATATTTCCTTTTTCAGCATAGCCCACTCTGGGCTTCCTAATATCACTTTGCAAATTCCACAATAACAGTATTAGCGAAAGGCTTCTTGAGAGCAAAGCTATAACTCTGAGAAATGAATTAACAGAACACAAAGCAGGTTCTCAGAAAGCTTATTTCCAGTTTTTAACTGAAGATATTTTCTTTTTCACATTAACCCTCTACGGGCTTCCAAATATCACTTTGTAACTTCCACAAGAAACGTCTTAGCCAAATGCTTCTTGAGGGAAAAGCTGTAAATCGGTGAGATGAACTAACAGAACACCAAGCAGTGTCTCAAAAAGCTTATTTCCACTTGTTAACTGTAGATATTTCCTTTTTCACCCTAGCCCTCTATGGGCTTCCAAATATCACCTTGCAAATTCCACAAGAACAGTCTTAGCTAAAGGCTTCTGGAGGGGAAAGCTTAACTCTGTGAGATGAATTAACAGAACACTAAGCCGTTTCTCAGAAAGCTTCTTTCCAGTTTTTAACGGAAGACATTTCCTTTTTCACCATAGCCCTCATTGGGCTTCCAAATATCACTTTGCAAATTCCACCAGAAAAGTCATAGGGAAAGGCTTCTTGAGGGAAATCCTGTAACTCTGTGTGATGAGTTAACAGAACACAAAGCAGTTTCTCAGAAAGCTTCTTCCCAGTTTTTAACGGAAGATATTTACTTTTTCGTCATAGCCCTGTATGGGCTTCCAAATATCACTTTGCAAATTCCACAAGAACAGTCTTAGCCAAAGGCTTCTTGAGGGGAAAGCTGTAACTCTCGCAGATGAATTAACAGACCACAAAGCCGTTTCTCAGAAAGCTTTTTTCCAGTTTTTTACGGAAGATATTTCCTTTGTCACCATAGCCCTCATTGGGCTTCCAAATATCACTTTGCAAATTCCACCAGAAAAGTCACAGGGAAAGGCTTCTTGAGGGAAATCCTGTAACTCTGTGTGATGAGTTAACAGAACACAAAGCAGTTTCTCAGAAAGCTTCTTCCCAGTTTTTAACGGAAGATATTTACTTTTTCGTCATAGCCCTGTATGGGCTTCCAAATATCACTTTGCAAATTCCACAAGAACAGTCTTAGCCAAAGGCTTCTTGAGGGGAAAGCTGTAACTCTCTCAGATGAATTAACAGACCACAAAGCCGTTTCTCAGAAAGCTTTTTTCCAGTTTTTTACGGAAGATATTTCCTTTGTCACCATAGCCCTCATTGGGCTTCCAAATATCACTTTGGAAATTTCACAAGAACAGTCTTAGCGAAAGGCTTCTTGAGGGGAAAGCTGTAATTCTGTGAGATGAATTAAGAGAACACAAAGCCGTTTCTCAGAAAGCTTCTTTGCAGTTCTTAACTGAAGATATTTCCTTTTTCAACATCGCCCTCTATGGGCTTCAAAATATCACTTTTTAAATTCCACCAGAGCAGTCTTAACGAAAGACTTCTTCAGGTGAAAGCAGTAACTATGTGAGATGTATTCACAGATCACAAAGCAGTTTCTCAAAAAGCTTCTTTCCACTTTTTAACTGAAGACATTTCCTTTTTCACCATAGCCGTCTATGGGGTTCCAAATATCACTTTGCAAGTTCCACAAGAACAGTCTTAGCGAAAGGTTTCTTGAGGGGAAAGTTGTAACTCTGTGACATGAATTAACAGAACAAAAAGGAGTTTCTCAGAAAGCTTCTTTCCAGTTTTTAACGGAAGAGATTTTCTTTTTCACCATAGCCCTCTGTGGACTTCCAAATATCACTTTGCAAATTCCACAAGAACAATCTTAGAGAAAGGCTTCCTGAGGGGAAAGATTTAACTCTGTGAGATGAATTAACAGAACACAAAGAAGTTTCTCAGAAAGCTTCTTTCCAGTTTGGAACTGAAGATATTTCCTTTTTCACCATAGCCCTCTATGGGCTTCCAAATATCCCTTTGCCAATTCCACAAGAACAGCCTTAGCGAAAGGCTTCTTGAGGGGAAAGTTGTAACTCTGTGAGATGAATTAACAGAACACAAAGCAGCTTCTCAAAAAGCTTCTTTCCAGTTTTTAACTGAAGATATTTCCTTTTTCACCATAGCCCTCTATGGGCTTCCAAATATCACTTTGCAAATTCCACAAGAACAGCCTTACAGAAAGGCTTCTTGAGGGGAAAGCTGTAACTCTGAGAGATGAATTAACAGAACACAAAGCAGTTTCTCTTAAAGCTTCTTTCCAGTTTTTAACTGAAGATATTTCCTTTTTCACCATAGCCCTCTATGGGCTTCCAAATATCACTTTTTAAATTCCACAAGAACAGTCTTAGCGAAAGGCTTCTTGAGGGCAAAGCTGTAACTCTGTGAGATGAATTAAGAGAACACAAAGCCGTTTCTCAGAAAGTTTCTTTCCAGTTTTTAACGGAATTGATTTCCTTTTTCACCTTAGCCCTCTATGGGCTTTCATATATCTCTTTGCAAATTCCACAAGAACAGGTTTAGCGAAATGCTTCTTGAGGGGAAAGCTGTTACTCTGTGGGATGATTTAACAGAGCAAAAAGCAGTTTCTCACAAAGCTTCTTTCCAGTTTTTAACGGAAGAGATTTCCTTTTTCACCTTAGCCCTCTAAGGGCTTCCAAATATCACTTTGCAAATTCCACAAGAACAATCTTAGCGAAAGGCTTCTTGAGGATAATGCTCTAACTCTGTGAGATGAATTGACAGAACACAAAGCAGTTTCTCAGAAAGCTTCTTACCAGTTTTGAACGGAAGGTATTTCCTTTTTCACCATAGCCCTCTCTGGGCTTCCAAATATCACTTTGGAAATTCCACAACAACAGTCATAGAGAAACGCTTCTTGAGGGGAAAGCTGTATCCCTGTGAGATGAATTAAGGGAACACAAAGCCGTTTCTCAGAAAGCTTCTTTCCAGTTTCTAACGGAAGATATTTCCTTTCTCACCATACCCTCTATCGGCTTCCAAATATCACTTTTTAAATTCCACAAGAACAGTCTTAGAGAAAGGCTTCTTGTTTGGATTGTTGTAACTCTGTGAGATGAATTAACAGAACACAAAGCAGTTTCTCCAAAAGCTTCTTTCCAGTTTTTAACTGAAGATATTTCCTTTTTCACTTTAGCCTTCTATGGGCCTCCAAATATCACTTTTTAAATTCCACAAGAACAGTCTAAGCGAAAGGCTTCTTGAGAGGAAAGCTATAACTCTCTGAGTTGAATTAGCAGAACACAAAGCAATTTCTCAATAATCTTTGTTTCAGTTTTTATCTTAGGATATTTCCTTTATCACCTTAGCCCTCTATGGGTTTCCAAATATCACTTTTTAAATTCCACAAGAACAGTCTTAGAGAAAGGCGTTTGAGGGAAAAGCTGTAACTCTATGAGATGAATTAACAGAACACAAAGCATTTTCTCAGAAAGCTTCTTTCCAGTTCTTAACTGAATATATTTCCATTTTCTCCATAGCCCTCTATGGGCTTCGAAATATCTCTTTGCAAATTCCACAAGAACAGTCTTAGCGAAAGGCTTCTTGAGGTGAAAGCTGTAACTCTGTGAGATGAATTAACAAAACACAATGCAATTTTCAAAAAACTTCTTTCCAGTTTTTATCTGAAGATATTTACTTTTTCACCATAGCCCTCTATGGGCTTCGAAATATCATTTTGCAAATTCCACAAGACCAGCCTTAGCAAAAGGCTTCTTGAGGGGAAAGCTGTAACTGTGTGAGATGAATTAATAGAATACAAAGCAGTTTCTCAGAAAGCTTCTTTCCAATTTTTAACTGAAGATATTTCCTTTTTCACCATAGCCCTCTAAGGGCTTCCAAATATCACTTTGCGAATTCCACAAGAACAGTCTTAGCGAAATGCTTCTTGAGGGGAAAGCTGTAACCCTGTGAGATGAATTAAAAGAACACAAAGCCGTTTCACAGAAAGCTTCTTTCCAGTTTTTAACGGAAGAGATTTACTTTTTCACCATAGCCCTCTATGGGCTTCCAAATATCACTATGCAAATCCCACTAGAACAGTCTTAGCGAAAGGCTTCTTGAGTGTAATGCTGTAACTCTGTGAGATGAAATAAGAGAACACAAATCCGTTTCTCAGAAAGCTTCTTTCCACTTTTTAACGAAAGAGATTTCCTTTTTCAGCATAGCCCTCTATGGGCTTCCAAATATGACTTTGCCAATTCCACAAGAACAGTCTTAGCGAAAGGCTTCCTGAGGGGAAAGGTGTAACTCTGTGAGATGAATTAACAGAACCCAAAGCCGTTTCACAGAAAGCTTCTTTCCAGTTTTTAACTGAAGATATTTTCTTTTTCACCGTAGCCCTCTATGGACTTCCAAATATTACTTTGCAAATTCCACAAGAACAGTCGTAGCGAACAGGTTCTTGATAGGAAAGCTATAACTCTATGAGATGAATTAACAGAACACAAAACAGTTTCTCAGAAAGCTTCTTTCCAGTTTTTAACTGAAGATATTTTCTTTTTGACCATAACCCTCTATGGGCTTCCAAATATCATTTTGCATGTTCCACAAGAACAGTCTTAGCAAAAGGCTTCTTGAGGGGAAAGCTGTAACCCTCTGAGGTGAATTAACAGAACACAAAGCAGTTTCTCAAAAAAGCTTCTTTCCCCTTTTAACAAAAGAGATTTCCTTTTTCACCATACCACTCTATGGGCTTCCAAATATCACTGTGCAAATTCCACAAGAACAGTCTTATCCAAAGTCTTCTTGAGGGGAAAGCTGTAACTCTGTGAGATGAATTAAGAGAACACAAAGCCGTTCTCAGAAAGCTTCTTTCCAGTTTTTAACGGAAGAGTTTTACTTTTTCACCATAGCCCTCTACGGGCTTCCAAATATCACTTTGCAAATTCCAAAAGAAGAGTCTTAGCGAAATTCTTCTTGAGGGGAAAGCTGTAACTCTGCGAGATGAATTAACAGAACACAAAGCAGTTTCTCAGAAAGATTCTTTCCAGTTTTTAACTGAAGATATTTCCTTTTTCACCATAGCCCTGTAAGGGCTTCCAAATATCACTTTCCAAATTCCAGAAGAACAGACTTCGCGAAAGTCTTCTTGATGGGAAAGCTGTAAATCTGTGATTGAATTAACAGAACACAAAGCAGTTTCTCAGAAAGCTTCTTTTCAGATTTTATCTTAAGATATTTCCTAATTCACCATAGCGCACTGTGGGCTTACAAATATCACTTTGCAAATTCCACAAGAATAATCTTAGCGAAATTCTTCTTGATGGGAAAGATGTAACTCTGTGAGATGAATTAACAGAACAAAAAGCAGGTTCTCAGAAGCATTCTTTCCAGTTTTTAACGGAAGATATTTCCTTTTTCACCATAGCCCTCTATGGGCTTTCAAATATCTCTTTGCAAATTCCTCAAGAACAGTCTTAGGAAATGGCTTCTTGAGGGGAAAGCTGTAACTCTTTGAGATGAATTAACAGAACACCAAGCCGTTTCTCAGAAAGCTTCTTTCCAGTTTTTAACTGAAGATATTTCCTTTTTCAGCATAGCCCACTCTGGGCTTCCTAATATCACTTTGCAAATTCCACAATAACAGTATTAGCGAAAGGCTTCTTGAGAGCAAAGCTATAACTCTGAGAAATGAATTAACAGAACACAAAGCAGGTTCTCAGAAAGCTTATTTCCAGTTTTTAACTGAAGATATTTTCTTTTTCACATTAACCCTCTACGGGCTTCCAAATATCACTTTGTAACTTCCACAAGAAACGTCTTAGCCAAATGCTTCTTGAGGGAAAAGCTGTAAATCGGTGAGATGAACTAACAGAACACCAAGCAGTGTCTCAAAAAGCTTATTTCCACTTGTTAACTGTAGATATTTCCTTTTTCACCCTAGCCCTCTATGGGCTTCCAAATATCACCTTGCAAATTCCACAAGAACAGTCTTAGCTAAAGGCTTCTGGAGGGGAAAGCTTAACTCTGTGAGATGAATTAACAGAACACTAAGCCGTTTCTCAGAAAGCTTCTTTCCAGTTTTTAACGGAAGACATTTCCTTTTTCACCATAGCCCTCATTGGGCTTCCAAATATCACTTTGCAAATTCCACCAGAAAAGTCATAGGGAAAGGCTTCTTGAGGGAAATCCTGTAACTCTGTGTGATGAGTTAACAGAACACAAAGCAGTTTCTCAGAAAGCTTCTTCCCAGTTTTTAACGGAAGATATTTACTTTTTCGTCATAGCCCTGTATGGGCTTCCAAATATCACTTTGCAAATTCCACAAGAACAGTCTTAGCCAAAGGCTTCTTGAGGGGAAAGCTGTAACTCTCGCAGATGAATTAACAGACCACAAAGCCGTTTCTCAGAAAGCTTTTTTCCAGTTTTTTACGGAAGATATTTCCTTTGTCACCATAGCCCTCATTGGGCTTCCAAATATCACTTTGCAAATTCCACCAGAAAAGTCATAGGGAAAGGCTTCTTGAGGGAAATCCTGTAACTCTGTGTGATGAGTTAACAGAACACAAAGCAGTTTCTCAGAAAGCTTCTTCCCAGTTTTTAACGGAAGATATTTACTTTTTCGTCATAGCCCTGTATGGGCTTCCAAATATCACTTTGCAAATTCCACAAGAACAGTCTTAGCCAAAGGCTTCTTGAGGGGAAAGCTGTAACTCTCTCAGATGAATTAACAGACCACAAAGCCGTTTCTCAGAAAGCTTTTTTCCAGTTTTTTACGGAAGATATTTCCTTTGTCACCATAGCCCTCATTGGGCTTCCAAATATCACTTTGGAAATTTCACAAGAACAGTCTTAGCGAAAGGCTTCTTGAGGGGAAAGCTGTAATTCTGTGAGATGAATTAAGAGAACACAAAGCCGTTTCTCAGAAAGCTTCTTTGCAGTTCTTAACTGAAGATATTTCCTTTTTCAACATCGCCCTCTATGGGCTTCAAAATATCACTTTTTAAATTCCACCAGAGCAGTCTTAACGAAAGACTTCTTCAGGTGAAAGCAGTAACTATGTGAGATGTATTCACAGATCACAAAGCAGTTTCTCAAAAAGCTTCTTTCCACTTTTTAACTGAAGACATTTCCTTTTTCACCATAGCCGTCTATGGGGTTCCAAATATCACTTTGCAAGTTCCACAAGAACAGTCTTAGCGAAAGGTTTCTTGAGGGGAAAGTTGTAACTCTGTGACATGAATTAACAGAACAAAAAGGAGTTTCTCAGAAAGCTTCTTTCCAGTTTTTAACGGAAGAGATTTTCTTTTTCACCATAGCCCTCTGTGGACTTCCAAATATCACTTTGCAAATTCCACAAGAACAATCTTAGAGAAAGGCTTCCTGAGGGGAAAGATTTAACTCTGTGAGATGAATTAACAGAACACAAAGAAGTTTCTCAGAAAGCTTCTTTCCAGTTTGGAACTGAAGATATTTCCTTTTTCACCATAGCCCTCTATGGGCTTCCAAATATCCCTTTGCCAATTCCACAAGAACAGCCTTAGCGAAAGGCTTCTTGAGGGGAAAGTTGTAACTCTGTGAGATGAATTAACAGAACACAAAGCAGCTTCTCAAAAAGCTTCTTTCCAGTTTTTAACTGAAGATATTTCCTTTTTCACCATAGCCCTCTATGGGCTTCCAAATATCACTTTGCAAATTCCACAAGAACAGCCTTACAGAAAGGCTTCTTGAGGGGAAAGCTGTAACTCTGAGAGATGAATTAACAGAACACAAAGCAGTTTCTCTTAAAGCTTCTTTCCAGTTTTTAACTGAAGATATTTCCTTTTTCACCATAGCCCTCTATGGGCTTCCAAATATCACTTTTTAAATTCCACAAGAACAGTCTTAGCGAAAGGCTTCTTGAGGGCAAAGCTGTAACTCTGTGAGATGAATTAAGAGAACACAAAGCCGTTTCTCAGAAAGTTTCTTTCCAGTTTTTAACGGAATTGATTTCCTTTTTCACCTTAGCCCTCTATGGGCTTTCATATATCTCTTTGCAAATTCCACAAGAACAGGTTTAGCGAAATGCTTCTTGAGGGGAAAGCTGTTACTCTGTGGGATGATTTAACAGAGCAAAAAGCAGTTTCTCACAAAGCTTCTTTCCAGTTTTTAACGGAAGAGATTTCCTTTTTCACCTTAGCCATCTAAGGGCTTCCAAATATCACTTTGCAAATTCCACAAGAACCGTCTTAGATAAAGGCTTCTTGAGGGGAAAGCTGAAACTCTCTGCGATGAATTAACAGAACACAAAACAGTTTCTCAGAAAGCCTCTTTTCAGTTTTTATCTTAGGATATTTTCTTTTTCACCATAGCCTCTAAGGGTTTCCAAAAATCACTTTCAAATTCCACAAAAACAGTCTTGGGGAAAGGATTCTTGAGGTGAAAGCTGTAACTCTGAGAGATGAATTAACAAACGCAAAGCAGTTTCTCAGAAATCTTCTTTTCAGTTTTTAACGGAAGATATTTTCTTTTTTGCCACAGCTCTCTATGGACTTCCAAATATCACTTTGCAAATTCCACAAGAACAGTCTTAGGGAAAGGCTTCTTGAGTGTAAAGCTGTAACTATGTGAGATCATTCAAGAAAACATAAAGTAGATTCTCAGAAATCTTCTCTCAAGTTTTTAACGGAAGATATTTTCTTTTTCACCAGAGCCCTCTAAGGACTTCCAAATATCACATTTGAAATTCCACAAGAACAGTCTTAGGGAAAGGCTTTTTGAGGAGAACGATGTAAATCTGTAAGATGAATTAACAGACACAAAACAGTTTCTCAGAAATCTTCTTTTCAGTTTTTAACAGAAGATTTTTTTCTTTTTCACCATAGCCTTCTATGGGCTTTCAAATATCACTGTGAAAATTCCACAAGAACAGCCTTAGCGAAAATCTTCCTGGGGAGAAAGCTGTAACTCTTTGAGATGAATTAACAGAACACAAAGCAGTTTCTCAGAAAGTTTCTTTCCAGTTTTTAACGGAAGATATTTCCTTTTTCACCATAAACCTCTATGGGCTTCAAAATATCACTTTGCAAACTCCTCAAGAACAGTCTTAGCGAAAGGCTTCTTGAGGGGAAACTGTAACTCTGTGAGTTGTATTAACAGAACACAAAGCACTTTCTCAGAAAGCTTATTTTCAGTTTTTATCCTAGGATATTTTCTTTTTCACCATAGCCCTCTATGGGCTTCCAAATATCACTTTGCTAATTTCACAAAAACAGTCTTAGTGAACAGCTTCTTGAGGGGAAAGCTGTAACTCTGTGAGTTGAACTAACAGAACACAAAGCAGTTTCTCAGAAATCTTCTTTCCAGCTTTTAACGAAAGTTTTTTCCTTTTTCACCTTAGCCCTCTATGGGTTTCCAAACATCACTTTGCAAATTTCACAAGAACAGTCTTAGAGAAAGGCTTCTTGAGGAGAAAGCTGTAATTCTCTGAGATGAATTAACAGAACACAAAGCAGTTTCTCAGAAAGCTTCTTCTCGGTTTTTATCTTATGATATTTCCATTTTCATCATAGCCCCATATGGACTTGCAAATATCACTTTGCAAATTCCACAAGAACAGTCTTAGCGAAAGGCTTCTTGAGGGGAAAGCTGTAACTCTGTGAGATGAATTAACATAACACAAAGCAGTTTCTCAGAAAGCTTCTTTTCAGTTTTAATCTTAGGATATTTCCTTTGTCAGCATAGCCCTGTATGGGCTTACAAATGTCACTTTGCAAATTCATCAAGAACAGTCTTAGCGAAAGGCTTCTTGAGGGGAAACTGTAGCTCTGTGAGATGAATTAACAGACCACAAAGCAGTTTCTCAGAAAGCTGCTTTCCAGTTTTTAACGGAAAATATTTCCTTTTTCACCATATCCCTCTATGGGACTGCAAATATCACTTTGAAACTTCCACAAGAACAGTCTTAGCGAAAGCCTTCTTGAGGGGAAATCTGTAGCTTTGTTAGATGAACTAACAGACCACAAAGCAGTTAATCAGAAAGTTTCTTCCCAGTTTTTAACGGAAGATATTTTCTTTTCACCATATCCCTCTATGGGTTTCCAAATATCACTTGCAAATTCCACAAGAACAGTTTCAGTGAACGGCTTCTTGAGGGGAAAGCTATAACTCTGTGAGATGATTTAAGAGAACACAGTGCAGTTTCTCAGGAAGCTTCCTTTAGGTTTTTATCTTAGGATATTTTCTTTTTCGCCAGAGCCCCCTATGGGCTTCCAAATATCACTTTGCAAATTCCACAAGAACAGTCTAAGGGAAAGACTTCTTGAGGGGAAATCTGTAACTCTCTGAGATCAATTAACAAAAAAAAAAAAAAAAAAAAAAATTGCAGTTTCTCAGAAATCTTCTTTCAAGTTTTTAACGGAAGATATTTCCTTTTTCACCATAGCCCTCTATGGGTTTCCAAATATCACATTTCAAGTTCCACAAGAACAGTCTTAGCGAAAGGCTTTTGGAGGAGAAAGCTTAAATTGTAATATGAATTAACAGACACAAAACTGTTTTTCAGAAAGCTTCTATCCACTTTTTAACGGAAGATATTTCCTTTTTCACCATTGCCATCTAAGGGCTTCCAAATATCACTTTGCAAATATCACAAGAACAGTCTTACTGAACGGCTTCTTGAGAGGAAAGCTGTAACTCTGTGAGATGAACTAACAGAACACAAAGCAGTTTCTCAGAAAGCTACTTTCCAGTTTTTAACGGAAGATATTTCCTTTTCCACCATAGCCCTCTATGGGCTTCCGAATATCACTTTGCAAATACCACAGAACAGTCTTAGCAAAAGGCTTCTTAAAGGGAAAGCTGTAACTCTGTGAGATGAATTATCAGAAACCACAGCAATTTCTCAGAAATGTTCTTTCCAGTTTTTAACGGAAGATATTTCCTTTTTCAGCATAGCCCTCTATGGGCTTCCAAATATCACTTTGCAAATTCCACAAGAACTGTCTTAGGGAAAGGCTTCTTGAAGGGAAAGCTGTAACTCTGTGAGATGAATTAATAGAACACAAAGCAGTTTCTCAGAAAGCTTCTTTCCAGTTTATATCGGAAGATATTTTCTTTTTCACCATATCCCTCTATGGGCTTCCAAATATCACTTTGCAAATTCCACAAGAACAGCCTTAGCGAAGGGCTACTTGAGAAAGACTTTTTAGGGGAAAGCTGTAACTCCGTGAGTTGAATTAACAGAACACAAACAGTTCATCATAAAGCTTGTCTCCAGTTTTTAACGGAAGATATTTCCTTTTTCACCGTATCCGTCTATGGGCTTCCAAATATCACTTTGCAACTTCCACAAGAACAGTCTTAGCGAAAGGCTTCTTGAGGGGAAAGCTGTAGCTCTGTGGGATTAATTAACAGAGAACAAAGCCGTTACTCAGAAAGCTTCTTTCCAGTTTTTAACGGAAGAGATTTCCTTTTTCACCATATCCCTCTATGGGCTTCGAAATATCACTTTGCAAATTCCAGAAGAACAGTCTTAGTGAACGGCTTCTTGAGGGGAAAGCTATAACATGTGAGATGAATTAAGAGAACACAGTGCAGTTTTTCAGAATGCATCATTTCGGTTTTTATGTTACGATATTTTCTTTTTCACCATACCTCTCTAAGGGCTTCCAAATATCACTTTGCAACTTCCACAAGAAGAGTCTTAGGGGAAGGCTACCTGAAGGGAAAGCTGTAACAGTGTGAGATAAATTAAGAGAACACAGAGTAGTTTCTCAGAAAGCTTCTTTCCAGTTTTTAACGGAAGTTATTTCCTTCATTACCATAGCCTTCTATGGGCTTCCATATATCAGTTTGCAAATTTCACAAGAACAGTCTTAGCAAAGGGCTTCTTGAGGAGAAAGCTGTAACTCTCTGAGATGAATTAACAGAACACAAAGCAGTTTCTCAGAAAGCTTCTTTTCGGTTTTTATCTTAGCATATTTCCGTATGCACCATAGTGCTCTATGGCCTTCCAAATATCTCTTTGCCAATTCCAAAAGAACAGTCTTTGAGAAAGGCTTCTTGAACGGAAAGCTGTAAATCTCTGAGTTGAATTAACAGAACGGAAAGCAGTTCCTCAGAAAGCTTCTTTTCAGTTGTTATCTTAGGATATTTCCTTTTTCACCCTAGCACTCTAAGGGCTTCCAAATATCACTTTGCAAATTCCACAAAGCAGTCTTAGCGAAAGGCTTATTGAGGGGAAGGGTGTAACTCTGTGAGATGAATTAACAGAACACAAAGCATTTTCTCAGAAAACTTCTTTCCAGTTTTTAACTGAAGATATTTCCTTTTTCACCATAGACTTCTTTAGGCTTTCAAATATCACTTGGCAAATTCCACAACAACATTCTTAGCGAAAGGCTTCTTGCGGAGACTGCTGAAACTCTGTGAGATGAAAGAACAGAACACAAAAAAGTTTCTCCGAAATCTTCTTTCCAGTTTTTAACTAGAGATATTTCCTTTTTCACCATAGCACTCTATGGGCTTCCAAATATTACTTTGCAAATTCCGCAAGAACAGTCCTAGCGAAAGGCTTCTTGAGGAGAAAGATGTAACTCTCTGAGATGAATTAACAGAACAAAGAGCAGTTTCTCAGAAAGATTCTTTTCAGTTTTTAACTGAGGATATTTCATATTTCACCATAGCCCTCTATGGGCTTCCAAATATAACTTTGAAAATTTAACAAGAACAGCCTTCGCGAAAGACTTCTTGAGAGGAAAGCTGTAACTCTGTGAGATGAATTAACAGAACACAAAACAGTTTCTCAGAAAGATTCTTTCCAGTTTTTACGGAGGATATTTCCTGTTTCACCTTAGCCCTCTGTGGAATTCCAAATATCACTTTTCAAATTCCACAATAACAGTCTTAGGGAAAGGCTTCTTAACGGGAAAAGTGTAACACTGTGAGATGAATTAAAAGAACCCAAAGCAGTTTCTCAGAAATCTTCTATTCATTTTTTAACGGAAAATATTTCCTTTTTCACCTTAGCCCTCTATGGGCTTCCAAATATCACTTTGTAAATTCCACAAGAAGAGTCTTAGCGAAAGGCTTCTTGAGGAGAAGGCTGTAACTCTGTGTGATGAATTAACAGAACACAAAACAGTTTCCAGAAAGCTTCTTTACAGTTTTTAACGAAAGATAATTCCTTTTTCACCATAGACATCTATGGGCTTCCAAATATCACTTTGCAAATTCCACAAGAACAGTCTTAGCGAAAGGCTTCTTGAGGTGAAAGCTGTAACCCTGTGAAAAGAAGTAACAGAATAAAAAGCAGTTTCTCAGAAAGCTTCCTTTCTGTTATTTTCTCAGAATATTTCTTTTTTCACCATAGCCCTCAATGGGCTTCCAAATATCAATTTGCAAATTACACAAGAACAGTCTTAGTGAACGGCTTCTTCAGAGGAAAGCTGTAACTCTGTGAGATGAATTAACAGAACACTAAGAAGTTTCTCAGAAAACGTCTTTTCAGTTTTTGTCTTAGGATATTTCCTTTTTCACCATAGCCCTCTATGGGCTTCCAAATATCACTTTACAAATTCCACAAGGACAGTCTTAGGGAAAGGCTTCTTGAGGGGAAGGGTGTAACTCTGTGAGATGAATTAAAAGAACCCAAGGCAGTTTTTCAGAAATCTTGTTTTCATTTTTTAACGGAAATTATTTCCTTTTTCACGATAGACTTCTATGGGTTTCCTAATATCACTGCAAATTCCACAAGAACAGTCTTAGCGAAAGTTTTCTTGAGGAGAAAGCTGTGACTGTGTGAGATGAATTAGCAGAACACAAAGCAGTTTCTCAGAAAGCTTCTTTCCAGTTTTTAACTGAAGGTATTTTATTTTTCACCATAGCCCTCTATGGGCTTCCAAATATCACTTTGCAAATTCCACAAGAAGAGTCTTAGCGAAAGGCTTATTGAAGGGAAAGCTGTAACTCTGTGAGATCAATTAACAGAACGCAAGGCAGTTTCTCAGAGAGCTTCTTTTCAGTTTCTATCTTAGCATATTTCCTTTTTCACCATAGCCCTCTATGGGCTTCCAAATATCACTTTACAAATTCCACAAGAACAGTCTTAGTGAACGGCTTCTTGAGGTAAAAGCTGTAACTCTGTGAGATGAATTAACAGAAGACAAATCAGTTTCTCAGAAAGCTTCTATCCAGTTTTTAACGGAAGATATTTCCTTTTTCTGCATAGACTTCTAACGGCTTCCAAATATCACCTTACAAATTCCACAGGAACAGTCTTATTGAATGGCTTCCTGTGGCGAAAGCTATAAGTATGTGAGCTGAATTAAGAGAATACAATGCAGTTTCTCAGAAAGCTTCTTTTCTTTTTTTATCTTAGGCAATTACCTTTTTCACCATAATCCCCTATGGGCTTCCAATATCACTTTGCAAATTAAACAAGAACAGTCTCAGTGAACGGCTTCTTTAGGGGAAAGCTGTAACTCTGTGAGATGAATTAACAGAACACAAAACAATTTATCAGAAAGTTTCTTTTCAGTTTTTCACAGAAGATATTTCCTTTTTCACCATAGCCCTCTATGGGCTTCCAAATATCACTTTGCAAATCCCACAAGAACAGTCTTACCGAAAGGCTTCTTGAAGTGAAAGCTGTAACTCGGTGAGATATAATAACAGAACACATGGCAGATTCCCAGAATGCTTCTTTCCAGTTTTTAAGCGAAGATATTTCCTTTTTCACCATAGCCCTCTACGGGCTTCCATATATCACTTTGCAAATTTCACAAGAACAGTCCTAGTGAACGGCTTCTTGAGGGGAAAGCTGTAACTCTGTGAAATGAATTAACAGAACACAAAGCAGTTTCTCAGAAAGCTTCTTTTCAGTTTTTTTCTAAGGAGATTTCCTCTTTCATCATAGCCCTCTATGAGCTTCTAAATATCACTTTGCAATTTCCACAAGAATAGTCTTAGTGAAAGGCTTCTTGACGTAAAGCTGTATCTCGATGAGATGTATTACACGAACACACGGCAGTTTCTCAGAAAGCTTCTTTCCAGTTTTAACGGAAGACATTTTCTTTTTCGCCATAACCTTGTAGGGGCTTCCAAATATCACTTTGCAAATTCCACAAGAACATTCTTAGCGATTGGCTTCTTGAGGTTAAAACTTTAACTCGTTAAGATGTATTAACAGAACACACGGCAGGTTCTCAAAAAACTTCTTTCCAGTTTTTAACGGAAGGTATTTCCTTTTTCACCATAGCCCTCTATGGGTTTCGAAATATCACTTTGAAAATTTCACAAAAATAGTGTCAGTGAACGGCTCCTTGAGGGGAAAGTTGAAACTCTGTGAGATGAACTAACAGAACAGAAACCAGTTTCTCAGAAAGCTTCTTTTCGGTTTTTAACGGAAGACAATTCCTTTTTCACCATAGCCCTCTATGGGCTTCCAAATATCACATTGCAAATGCCACAACAACAGTCTTAGCGAAAGGCTTCTAGAGGGGAAAGCTGTAACTCGGTTAGATGTATTAGGAGAACACACGGCAGTATCTCAGAATGCTTCTTTCAGTTTTTAACGGAAGATACTTCCTTTTTCACCATAGCCCTCTAAGGGCTTCCAAATATCACTTTACAAATTCCAAAAGAGCAGTCTTAGCGAAAGACTTCTGGAGCGGAAAGCTGTAACTCTCTGAAATGAATTAACAGAACACAGAGCTGTTTCTCAGAAAGCTTCTTTCCAGTTTTCAACCGAAGTTAATTTCTTTTTCCCATAGCCCTCTATGGGCTTCCAAATATCACTTAGAAAATCCCACAAGAACAGCCTTTGCGAAAGGCTTCTGGAGGGGAAACCTGTAACTGGGTGAGGTCTATTATCAGAACACATGGCAATTTCTCAGAAAGCTTCTTTCCAGTTTTTAACTGAAGACATTTCCTTTTTCACCATAGCCCTCTATGGGCTTCCAAATATCACTTTGCAAATTCGACAACAACAGCCTTAGCGAAAGGCTTTTAGAGGGAAATGTAACTCTGTGGGATGAATTAACAGAACACAAAGCAGTTTCTCAGAAAGCTTCCTTCCAGTTTTTAACGGAAAATAACTCCTTTTTCACCATAGCCCTCTATAGGATTCTAAATATCACTTTCCAAATTTCAGAAGAACAGTTTTATTGAACGGCCTCTTGAGGGGAAATCTGTAACTCTCTGAGATGAATTAACAGAACACAAAACAGTTTCTCAGAAACCTTCTTTCTAGTTTTTAACGGAAGATATGTCCTTTTTCACCATAGCCCTCTATGGGCTTCCAAATATCACTTTGAAAATTCCACAAGAACAGTCTTAGCGAAAGGCTTCTGCAGGGGAAACTTGTAACTCTGTGTGATGAATTAACAGAACACAAAGCAGCTTCTCAGAAAGCTTCTTTCCAGTTTTTAACTGAAGATATTTCCTTTTTCACCATAGCCCTCTATGGGCTTCCAAATATCACTTTGCCAATTCCAGAAGAACAGCCTTAGCGAAAGGAATCTTGAAGGGAAAGCTGTAACCCTGTGAGATGAATTAACAAACATAAAACAGTTTCTCAGAATGCTTCCTTTCAGTATTTGTCTTAGGATATTTCCTTTTTCACTATAGCCCTCTATGGGCTTCCAAATATCACTTTTCAAATTTCACAAGAACAGTCTTAGTGAACGACTTCTTGAGGGGAAAGCTGTAACTCTGTGAGATGAATTAACACAACACAAAGCAGTTTCTCAGAAAGCTTCTCTTCAGTTTTTATCTTAGGATTTTCCTTTTTCACCATAGCCCTCTATGGGCTTCCAAATATCACTTTGCAAATTCCACAAGAACAGTCTTAGTGAACGGCTTCATGAGAGGAAAGCTGTAACTCTGTGAGGTTAACTAACAGAACACAACGTAGTTTCTCAGAAAGATTCTTTGCAGTTTTTAACGGAAGATATTTTCTTTTTCACCATAGCCCTATACGGGCTTCCAAATATCACTTTGCAAATTCCACAAGAACAGTGTTAGCGAAAGGCTTCTGGAGAGGAAAGCTGTAACCCTGTGAGATGAATTAACAGAACACAATGCAGTTTCTCAGAAATCTTCTTTCCAGTTTTTAACGAAAGATATTTCCTTTTTCAGCACAGCCCTCTTTGGGCTTACTAATATCACTTTCCAAATCCCACAAGAACAGTCTTAGCGAAAGGCTTCTTGAGGTGAAAGCTGTAACACGGTGAGATGTTTTAACAGAACACACGTCAGTTTCTCAGAAAGCTTCTTTCCAATTTTTAACGTAAGTTATTTCCTTTTTCCCCATAGCCCTCTATGGGCTTCTAAGATCACTTTGCAAATTCCACAAGAACAATCTTAGCGAAAGGCTTCTGGGAGCAAAGCTGTAATTGTGTGAGATGAACTAACAAAACACGAAGCAGTTTTTCAGAAATCTTCTTTTCGGTTTTTAATGAAAGAAATTTCCTTTTTCATCATAGCCCTCAATGGGCTTCCAAATTTCACTTTGCAAATTCCACAAGAACAGTCTTAGCGAAAGGCTTTTTGAGGGGAAAACTGTAACTCTGGTGACGAACTAACAGAACACAAAGCAGTTTCTCAGAAAGCTTCTTTTCAGTTTTTGTCTTAGGATATTTCCTTTTTCACCGTAGCCCTCTATGGGCTTCCAACTATCACTTTGCATATTCCAAAAGAAAAGTCTTAGTTATCGGCTTCACGATAGGAAAGCTGTAACTCTGTGAGATTAATTAATGGAACACAAAGCAGTTTCTCAGAAAGGTTCTTTCCAGTTTTTAGCGGAAGATATTTCCTTTTTCACCATAGTCCACTATGGGCTTCAAAATATCACTTTCCAAATTCCACAAGAACAGTGTCAGCGAAAAACTTCTGGAGGGAAAAACTGTAACTCTGTGAGATGAATTAACAGAACACAAAGCAGTTTCTCAGAAATCTTCTTTCCAGTTTTTAACGAAAGATATTTCCTTTTTCACCAAAGTCCTCTATGGGATTACAAATATCACTTTGCAAATTTCACAAGAACAGTCTTAGTGAAGGGCTTCTTGAGGGGAAAGCTGTAACACTGTGAGATGAACTAACACAACACAAAGCAGTTTCTCAGACAGCTTCTTTTCGGTTTTTACCTTAGGTTATTTCCATGTTCAAAATAGCCCTCTCTGGGCTTCCAAGTATCACTTTGCAAATTCCACAAGAACAGTCTTATAGAAAGGCTTCTTGAGGGGAAAGCTGTAACTCGGTGAGATGTATTAACAGAACACACGGCAGTTTCTCAGAAAACTTCTTTCCAGTTTTTAACGGAAGTTATTACCCTTTTCACCATAGCCCTCCATGGGCTTGCAAATATCACTTTGCAAATTCCAGAAGAACAGTCTTAGCGAAAGGCTTCTGAAGGGGAAATCTGTAACTCTGTGAGTTGAATTAACAGAACACAAAGCAGTTTCTCACAAATCTTCTTTCCAGTTTTTAACGGAAGATAGTTCCTTTTTCACCATAGTCCTCTATGGGCTTCCAAATATGACTTTGCAAACGCCTCAAGAACAGTCTTAGCGAAAGGCTTCTTGAGGGGGGAAGCTGTAATTCTGTGAGATGAATTAACAGAACACAAAGCACTCTCTCAGAAAGCTTCTTTCCAGCATTTAACTGAAGATATTTCCTTTTTCACTATAGCCCTCTATGGGCTTCCAAATATCACTTTGGAAATCCCACAAGAACCGTCTTAGCGAAAGGCTTCTTGAGAGGAAAGCTGTACCTCGGTGATATGTACTAACAGAACACACCGCATTTTCTCAGAATGGTTCTTTCCAGTTTTTAACGGAAGATATTACCTTTTTCTCCTTAGCCCTTTATGTGCTTCCAAATATCACTTTACAAATTTCACAAAACAGTCTTAGTGAATGGCTTCTTGAGGGGAAAGCTGTAACTCTGTGAGTGAACTAACAAAACACAAAGCAGCTTTTCATACAGCTTCTTTTCGGTTTTTATCTTACGATATTTCCATTTTCACCATAGCCTACTATGGGCATCGAAATATCACTTTGGAAATTCCACAAAAACAGTCTTAGTGGAAGGATTCCTGAGGCAAAAGCAGTAACTCTTTGAGATGAATTAACAGAACACAAAGCAGTTTCTCAGAAAGCTTCTTTTCAGTTTTTAACTGAAGATATTTCCTTTTTCACCATAGCCCTCTATGGGCTTCAAAATATCACTTTGTAAATTCCACAACAACAGCCTTAGCGAAAGTCTTCCCGAGGTAAAAGAGTAACTCTGTAACTTGAATTAACAGAACACATAGCAGTTTCTCAGAAAGCTTCTTTTCAGTTTTTATCTTAGGATGTTTCCTTTTTCACCATTGCCCTCTATGTGCCTCCAAATATCACTTTGCAATTCCACAAGAACAGTCTTAGTGAATGGCTTCCTGAGGGGAAAGCTGTAGCTCGGTGATATGTACTAACAGAACACACCGCATTTTCTCAGAATGGTTCTTTCCAGTTTTTAACGGAAGATATTTCCTTTTTCACCTTAGCCCTCTATGGACTTCCAAATATCACTTTGCAAATTTCACAAAACAGTCTTAGTGAACGGCTTCTTGAGGGAAAAGCTGTAGCTCTGTGAGATGAACTAACAGAACACAAAGCAGTTTTTCAGACAGCTTCTCTTCGGTAAGTATCTTACGATATTTCCATTTTCACCATAGCCCTCTATGGGCTTCCACATACCACTTTGGAAATTCCTCAAAAACAGTTTTAGCGGAAGGCTTCTTGAGGGGAAAGCTGTAACTCTTTGAGATGAATTAACAGAACACAAAGCAGTTTCTCGGAAAGCTTCTTTTCATTTTTAAACTGAAGTTATTTCCATTTTCACCATAGCCCTCTATGGGATTCCAAATATCACTATGCAAATTCCACAAGAACAGTGGAAGCGAAAGACTTCTGGAGGGGAAAACTAACGCTGTGAGATGAATTAACAGAACACAAAGCAGTTTCTCAGATATCTTCTTTCCAGTTTTTAACGAAAGATATTTCCTTTTTCACCATATCCCTCTATGGGCTTCCAAATATCACTTTGCAAATCCCACAAGAACAGTCTTAGCGAAAGCCTTCTTGAGGGGAAAGCTGTAACTCGGTGAGATGCTTTAACAGAACACACGGCAGTTTCTCAAAAAGCTTCTTTCAAGTTTTTAACGGAAGATATTTCCTTTTTCACCATAGCCCTCTAGGAGTTTTCTGATATCACTTTGCAAATTTCACAAGAATAGTCTCAGTGAACTGCTTCTTGAAGGGAAAGCTGTAACTCTGTGAGATGAGCTAACAGAACACAAAGCAGTTTATCAGAAAGCTTCTTTACAGTTTTTATCGGAAAATATTTCCTTTTTCACCATTGCCCTCTATGAGATTCTAAATATCACTTTCCAAATTTCAGAAGAACAGTCTTAGTGAACGGCCTCATGAGGGGAAATCTGTGACACTTTGAGATGAATTAACAGAACACAAAGCAGTTTCTCAGAAAGCTTCTTTTCGGATTTTATCTTACTATATTTCCTTTTTCAACATAGCCCTCTATGGTCTTCCAAATATCACTTTGCAAATTACACATGAACAGTCTTTGTGAAAGACTTCTTGAGGGGAAAGCTGTAACTCTCTGAGATGAATTAACAGAACACAAAGCAGTTTCTCAGAAAGCTTCTTTTCAGTTTTTATCTTAGGATATTTCCTTTTTCAGCATAGCCCTCTATGGGCTTCCAAAAACATATTGCAAATTCCACAAGAACAGTCTTAGCGAAAGGATTCTGGAGATAAAAGCTGTAAATCTGTAAGATGAATTAAAAGAATTCAAAGCAGTTTCTCAGAAACCTTCTTTTCGTTTTTTATCTTATGATATTTCCATTTTAACCATAGGGCTATAGGGTTTCCAAATATCACTTTGCAAATTCCAGAAGAAAATTCTTAGCGAAAGGCTTCTTGAGGGTAAAGCTGTAACTCTGTAAGATGAATTAACAGAACACAAAACATTTTCTCAGAAACCTACTTTTCAGTTTTTACCTTAGGATGTTTCCTTTTTCACCATAGCCCTCTATGGGATTCCAATTATCACTTTGAAAATTCCACATGAACAGACTTAGCGAAAGTCTTCTTGAGGGGAAAGCTGTAACTCTGTGAGAGGAACTAACTGAACACAAAGCAGTTTTTCAGAAAGCTTCTTTCCAGTTTTTAACTGAGGATATTTCCTTTTTCACCATAGCCCTTTTGGGCTTCCAAATATCACTTTGCAAATTCCACAAGAACAGTCTTAGCGAAAGGCTTCTTGAGGGGAAAGCTCTAACACTGTGAGATGAATTAACAGAACACAAAGCATTTTCTCACAAATCTTCTTTCCAGTTTTTAACGGAGAATATTTCCTTTCTCACCATAGTCCTCTATGGGCTTCCAAATATCACTTTGCAAATCCCACAAAAACAGTCTTAGCGAAAGGCTTCTTGAGAGGAAAGCTGTAACTCAGTGAGACGTATTAACAGAAGACACGGCATTTTCTCAGAATGCTTCTTTCCAGTTTTTAACGGAAGATATTTCCTTTTTCACCATAGTCCTCTGTGGGTTTCCAAATATCACTTTCCAAATTTCACAAAACAGTCTTAATGAACGGCTTCTTGAGGGAAAAGCTGTAGCTCTGTGAGATGAACTAACAGAACACAAAGCAGTTTTTCAGACAGCTTCTCTTCGGTAAGTATCTTTGGATATTTCCATTTTAACCATAGCCCTCTACGGGCTTCCATATATCACTTTGGAAATTCCTCAAAAACAGTCTTAGCAGAAGGCTTCTAGAGGGGAAAGCTGTAATTCTTTGAGATGAATTAACAGAACACAAAGCAGTTTCTCGGAAAACTTCTTTTCATTTTTTAATTGAAGGTATTTCCATTTTCACCATAGCCCTCTATGGGATTCCAAATATCACTATGCAAATTCCACAAGAACAGTGGAAGCGAAAGACTTCTGGAGGGGAAAACTGTAACGCTGTGAGATGAATTAACAGAACACAAAGCAGTTTCTCAGATATCTTCTTTCCAGTTTTTAACGAAAGATATTTCCTTTTTCACCATAGTCCTCTATGGGTTTCCAAATATCACTTTGCAAATCCCACAAGAACAGTCTTAGCGAAAGCCTTCTTGAGGGGAAAGCTGTAACTCGGTGAGATGCTTTAACAGAACACACGGCAGTTTCTCAAAAAGCTTCTTTCCGGTTTTTAACGGAAGATATGTCCTTTTTCACCATAGCCCTCTATGGGCTTCCAAATATCACTTTGCAAATTCCACAAGAAGAGTTTTACCTTTCCCCATTTCTTGTTTCTCTCAGGTTTGTCAAAGATCAGATGGCTGTAGATGTGTGGTATTATTTCTGAGGACTCTGTTCTGTTCCATTGGTCTATATCTCTGTTTTGGTACCAGTACCATGCTGTTTTGGTTACTGTAGCCTTGTAGTATAGTTTGAAGTCAGGTAGCGTGATGCCTCCAGCTTTGTTCTTTTGACTTAGGATTGTCTTGGAGATGCGGGCTCTTTTTTGGTTCCATATGAACTTTAAAGCAGTTTTTTCCAATTCCGTGAAGAAGCTCATAAATGGTGCTGGTAAAATTGGCTAGCCATAAGTAGATAGCTGAAACTGGATCCTTTCCTTACTCCTTATACGAAAATTAATTCAAGATGGATTAGAGTCTTAAATATCAGACCTAATACCATAAAAATCCTAGAGGAAAACCTAGGTAGTACCATTCAGGACATAGGCATGGGCAAAGACTTCATGTCTAAAACACCAAAAGCAACGGCAGCAAAAGCCAAAATTGACAAATGGGATCCCATTAAACTAAAGAGCTTCTGCACAGCAAAAGAAACTACCATCAGAGTGAACAGGCAACCTACAGAATGGCAGAAAATTTTTGCAATCTACTCATCTGACAAAGGGCTAATATCCAGAACCTACAAAGAACTCAAACAAATTTACAAGAAAAAAACAAACAACCCCATCAAAAAGTGGGCAAAGGTTATGAACAGACATTTCTCAAAAGAAGACTTTAATACAGCCAACAGACACATGAAAAAATGCTCATCATCACTGGCCATCAGAGAAATGCAAATCAAAACCACACTGAGATACCATCTCACACCAGTTAGAATGGCAATCATTCAAAAGTCAGGAAACAACAGGTGCTGGAGAGGATGTGGAGAAATAGGAACACTTTTACACTGTTGGTGGGATTGTAAACTAGTTCAACCATTATGGAAAACAGTATGGCGATTCCTCAAGGATCTAGAACTAGATGTACCATATGACCCAGCCATCCCATTACTAGGTATATACCCAAAGGATTATAAATTATGCTGCTATAAAGACACATGCACACGTATGTTTATTGCAGCACTATTCACAATAGCAAAGACTTGGAATCAACCCAAATGTCCATCAGTGACAGATTGGATTAAGAAAATGTGGCACATATACACCATGGACTACTATGCAGCCATAAGAAAGGATGAGTTTGTGTCCTTTGTAGGGACATGGATGTAGCTGGAAACCATCATTCTTAGCAAACTATCACAAGAACAGAAAACCAAACACCGCATGTTCTCACTCATAGGCGGTAATTGAACAATGAGATCACTTGGACTCGGGAAGGGGAACATCACACACCGGGGCCTATCATGGGGAGGGGGGAGGGGGGAGGGATTGCATTGGGAGTAATACCTGATGTAAATGACGAGTTGATGGGTGCCGCACACCAACATGGCACAAGTATACATATGTAGCAAACCTGCACGTTGTGCACATGTACCCTACATCTTGAAGTTTAATAATAATAATAAAATTAAAAAAAAAAAAAAGAACAGTTTTACCGAAAGGCTTCTTGAGAAGAAAGCTGTAAAGCTGTGAGATGAATTAACAGAACACAAAGCAGTTTCACAGAAAGCTTCATTTCAGTTTTTATCTTTGGATGTTTTCTTTTTCATCATAGCCCTCTATGTGCCTCCAAATATCACTTTGCAAATTCCACAAGAAAAGTCTTAATGAACGGCTTCTTGAGGGGAAAACTGTAACTCTGTGAGATGAATTAACAGAACACAAAGCAGTTTCTCAAAAAGCTTCTTTTCAGTTTTTAACGGAAGATATTTCCTTTTTCAACATAAACCTGTATGGGCTTCCAAATGTCACTTTGCAAATTCCACAAGAACAGTCTTAGCGAAAGGCTTTTAGAGGGAAATGTTGTAACTATGTGAGATGAATTAACAGAACACAAAGAAATTTCTCAGAAAGCTTTTTTTCAGTTTTTATCTTACGATATTGCCTTTTTCACCATAGACCTCTATGGGCTTCCAAATCTCACTTTGCAAATTCCACAAGAACAGTCTTAGCGAAAGAATTATTGAGTGGAAAGCTGTAACTCTTTGAGGTGAATTAACAGAACAAAAAGGAGTTTCTCAGAAAGCTTCTTTCCGCTTTTTAACAGAAGATATTTCCTTTTTCACCATAGCGCTCTATGGGATTCCAAATATCATTTTGCAAATCCCACAACAACAGTCTTAGCGAAAGGCTTCTTGAAGGGAAAGCTGTAACTGGGTGAGGTCTATTATCAGAACACATGGCAGTTTCTGAGAAAGCTTCTTTCCAGTTTTTAACTGAAGATATTTCCTTTTTCACCATAGCCCTCTATGGGCTTCCAAATATCACTTTGCAAATTCGACAACAAGAGCCTTAGCGAAAGGCTTTTAGAGGGAAATGTAACTCTGTGAGATGAATTAACAGAACACAAAGCAGTTTTTCAGAAAGCTTCTTTCCAGTTTTTAACGGAAAATAATTCCTTTTTCACCATAGCCCTCTATGGGATTCTAAATATCACTTTCCAAAATTCAGAAGAACAGTCTTAGTGAACGGCCTCTTGAGGGGAAATCTGTAACCCTCTGAGATGAATTAACAGAACACAAAGCAGTTTTTCAGAAATCTTCTTTCCAGTTTTTAACGGAAGATATGTCCTTCTTCACCATAGCCCTCTATGGGCTTGCAAATTTCACTTTGCAAATTCCACAAGAACAGTCTTACCGAAAGGCTTCTTGAGAAGAAAGCTGTAACACTGTGAGATGAATTAACAGAAAACAAAGCAGTTTCTCAGAAAATTTCTTTCCAGTTTTTAATGGAAGATATGTCCTTTTTTAGCATAGGCCTCTATGGGCTTCCAAATATCACTTTGCAAATTCCACAAGAACAGTCTTAGCGAAAGGCTTCTAGAGGGGAAAGCTGTAACTCGGTTAGATGTATTAACAGAACACAACGCAGTATCTCAGAATGCTTCTTTCCAGTTTTTAACGGAAGATACTTCCTTTTTCACCATAGCCCTCTAAGGGCTTCCAAATATCACTTTGCAAATTCCAAAAGAGCAGTATTAGCGAAAGACTTCTGGAGCGGAAAGCTGTAACTCTCTGAAATGAATTAACAGAACACAGAGCTGTTTCTCAGAAAGCTTCTTTCCAGTTTTCAACCGAAGATATTTTCTTTTTCCCATAGCCCTCTATGGGCTTCCAAATATCACTTAGAAAATCCCACAAGAACAGTCTTTGCGAAAGGCTTCTGCAGGGGAAAGCTGTAACTGGGTGAGGTCTATTATCAGAACACATGGCAGTTTCTCAGAAAGCTTCTTTCCAGTTTTTCACTGAAGATATTTAATTTTTCACCATAGCCCTCTATGGGCTTCCAAATATCACTTTGCAAATTCGACAACAACAGCCTTAGCGAAAGGCTTATAGAGGGAAATGTAACTCTGTGGGATGAATTAACGGAACACAAAGCAGTTTCTCAGAAAGCTTCTTTCCAGTTTTTAACGGAAAATAACTCCTTTTTCACCATAGCCCACTATAGGATTCTAAATATCACTTTCCAAATTTCAGAAGAACAGTTTTAGTGAACGGCCTCTTGAGGGGAAATCTGTAACTTTCTGAGATGAATTAACAGAACACAAAGCAGTTTCTCAGAAACCTTCTTTCTAGTTTTTAACGGAAGATATGTCCTTTTTCACCGTAGCCCTCTATGGGCTTCCAAATATCACTTTGAAAATTCAACAAGAACAGTCTTAGCGAAAGGCTTCTTGAGGGGAAAGCTGTAACTCGGTTAGATGTATTAACAGAACACACGGCAGTATCTCAGAATGCTTCTTTCCAGTTTTTAACGGAAGATATTTCCTTTTTCACAACAGCCCTCTAAGGGCTTCCAAATATCACTTTGCAAATTCCAAAAGAGCAGACATAGCGAAAGGATTCTGGAGCGGAAAGCTGTACTCTCTGAAATGAATTAACAAAACACAGAGCTGTTTCTCAGAAAGCTTCTTTCCAGTTTTCTACCGAAGATATTTTCTATTTACCCATAGCCCTCTAATGGCTTCCAAATATCACTTTGCAAATTCCACAAGAAGTGTCTTAGCGAAAGGCTTCTTGAGGGGGAAGCTGTAACTCTGTGATGTGAATTAACAGAACACAAAGCAGTTTCTCAGAAAGCTTGTTTCCAGTTTTTAACTGAGGATATTTCCTTTTTCACCATAGCCCTCTATGGGCATCCTAATATCACTTTGCAAATTACACAAAAACAGTCTTCGCGAAAGGCCTCTTGAGGGGAAAGCTGTAACTCTGTGAGATGAATTAACAGATCACAAAGCAGTTTTTCAGAAATCTTCTTTAAAGTTTTTAACTGAAGATATTTCCTTTTTCACCATATCCCTCTATGGGCTTCCAAATAGCACTTTGCAAATTACACAAGAACAGCCTTACAGAAAGGCTTATTGAAGGGTAAGCTTTAACTCTGTAAGATAAATTAACAGTACACAAAGCAGTTTCTCAGAAAGCTTCTTTCCAGTTTTTAACAGAAGATGTTTCTTCTTTCACCATAGCCCTCTACGGCCTTCCAAATACCACTTAGCAAATTCTACAAGAAAAGTCTTAACGAAAGTCTTCTTGAGGGGAAAGCTGTAACTCTGTGAGATGAATTAACAGAACACAAAGCAGTTTCTCAGAAGGCTCCTTGATAGTTTTCAACGGAAGACATTTCCTTTTTCACCATAGCCCTCTATGGGCTTCCAAATATCACTTTGCAAATTCCACAAGAACAGTCTTATCGAAAGGCTTTTTGAGGGGAAAGCTGTAACTCTGTGAGACGAATTAAGAGAACACAACGCAGTTTCTCAGAAAGCTTCTTTCCCGTTTCTAAGTGAAGATATTTCCTTTTTCACCATAACCCGCTATGGGCTTCAAAATATCACTTTACAAATTCCACAAGAACAGTCTTAGCGAAAGGTTTCTTGAGGGGAAAGCTGTAAGTTTGTGAGAACAATTAACAGAACACAAAGCATTTCTCAGAAAGCTTCTTTCCAGTTTTTAAAGGAAGATATTTCCTTTTTCACCATAGCCCTCTATGGGCTTCCAAGTATCACTTTCCAAATTCCACAAGAACAGTCTTAGAAAAAGGCTTCTTGAGGGGAAAGTTGTAACTCTGTGAGATGAATTAACAAAACACAAAGCAGTTTCTCAGAATGCTTCTTTCCAGTTTTTCATTTCAGATATTCCCTTTTTCTCCAGAGCCCTCTTTGGGCTTCCAAATATCTCTTTGCAAATTCCACAAGAACAGTCTTATCGAATGGCTTCTTGAGTGGAAAGCTGTAACTCTGTGAGATGAATTAGCAGAACACAATGCAGTTTCTCAGAAAGCTTCTTTCCAGTTTTAAACGGAAGATATTTCTCTTTTCACCATAGCCTTCTGTAGGCTTCCAAATATCCCTTTGCAATCTCCACAAGAACAGTCATAGCGAAAGGCTTCTTGAAGGGAAAGCTGTAATTCTGTGAGATGAATTAACAGAACACAAAGCAGTTTCTCAGAAAGCTTCTTTCCATTTTTTAAAGGAAGATATTTCCTTTTTCACCATAGCCCTCTATGGGCTTCCAAATATCACTTTCCAATTCCCACAAGAACAGTCTTAGCAAAAGGCTTCTTGAGGGGAAAGCTGTAACTCTGTGAGATGAATTAACAAAACACAAAGCAGTTTCTCAGAATGCTTCTTTCCAGTTTTTCAATTCAGATATTCCCTTTTTCACCAGAGCCCTCTTTGGGCTTCCTAATATCCCTTTGCAAATTCCACAAGAACGGTCTTATCGAAAGGCTTCTTGAGTGGAAAGCTGTAACTCTGTGAGATGAATTAGCAGAACACAATGCAGTTTCTCAGAAAGCTTCTTTCCAGTTTTAAACGGAAGATATTTCTCTTCTCACCATAGCCTTCTGTGGGCTTCCAAATATCACTTTGCAATCTCCACAAGAACAGTCGTAGCGAAAGGCTTCTTGAAGGGAAAGCTGTAATTCTGTTAGAAGCATTAACAGAACACAAAGCCGTTTCGCAGAAAGCTTCTTTCCAGTTTTTAACTGAAGATATTTCCTTTTTCAAAATTGCCCTCTATGGGCTTCCAAATATCACTTTGCAAATTTCACAGGAACAGTCTTAGCGTAAGGATTCTTGAGGGGAAAGCTGTAACTCTGTGAGATGACTTAACAGAACACAAAGGAGTCTCTCAAAAAGCTTCTTTTCATTTTTTATCTTAGGAAATTTCCTTTTTCACCACAGCTCTCTATGGGCTTCCAAATATCACTTTTTAAATTCCACAAGAACACTCTTAGTAAAAGGCTTCCAGAGGGGAAAGCTGTAAATCTGTGAGATGAATTAACTGAACACAAAGCAGTTTCTCAGAAAGCTTCTTTCCAGTTTTTAACTGAAGATACTTTCCTTTTCACCATATCCCTCTATGGGCTTTCAAATATCACCTTGCAAATACCACAAGAACAGTCTTAGCGAAAGTCTTCTTCACGAGAAAGCTGTAACTCTCTGAGGTGAATGAACAGAACACAAAGCAGTTTCTCAAAGAGCTTCCTTCCAGTTTTTAACTGAAGACGTTTCCTTTTTCACTGTAGCCCTCTTTGGGCTTCCAAATATCACCTTGCAAATTCGACAAGAAATGTCTTAGTGAAAGGCTTCTTAAGGGGAAAGGTGTAACTCTGTGGGCTGAATTAACCGAACACAAAGCCATTTCTCAGAAAGCTTCTTTCCAGTTTTTAATGAGGAGACTTCTTTTTCACCGTAGACCTCTATGGGCTTCCAAATGTCACTTTGAAAATTCCACAAGAACAGTCTTAGCGAAAGGCGTCTTGAGGGGTAAGCTGTAACTCTGGGAGATGAATTAAGGAACACAAAGCCGTTTCTCAGAAAGCTTCTTTCCAGTTTTTAACTGAAGATATTTTCTTTTTCAGCAAATCCCTCTACGGGCTTCCAAATATCACTTTGCAAATTCCACAAGAACAGTCTTAGCGAAAGGCTTCGTGAGGGGAAAGCAGTAACTCTGTCAGATGAATTAACAGAACACCAAACAGTTTCTCAGAAAGTTTCTTTCCAGTTTTTAACGGAAGATATTTCCTTTTACACCATGGCGCTCTATGGGCTTCCAAATATCACTTTGCCAATTCCACAGGAACAGTCTTAGCGAAAGGCTTGTTTAGGGGAAATCTGTAACTCTGCGAGATGAATTAACAGAACACATAGTCGTTTCTCAGAAAGCTTCTTTCCCGTTTTTAACGGAAGATATTTCTTTTTTCACTGTAGCCCTCTATGGGCTACAAATATAACTTTGCAAACTCCACAAGAACAGTCTTAGCGAAAGGCTTCTTTAGGGGATAACTGTAAATCAGTGAGATGAATTAAGAGAACACAAAGCAGTTTCTCAGAAAGCTTCTTTCCAGTTTTTAACGGAAGATATTTCCTTTTCCACCAGAGCCCTCTAAGGGCTTACAAATATCACTTTGTAAATTCCACAAGAACTGCCTTAGCGAAAGGTTTCTTGAAGGGAAAGTTGTAACTCTGTTAGATGAATTAACAGAAAACAAAGCAGTGTCTCAGAAAGCTTCTTTCCCTGTTTTAATGGAAGATATTTCCTTTTTCACCACTGCCCTCTAGGGGCTTACAAATATCACTTTGCAAATTCCTCAAGAACAGTCTTAGCGAAAGGCTTCCTGAGGGCAAAGTTGTAATTCTGTGAGATGAATTAACAGAACACAAATCAGTTTCTCAGACAGCTTTTTTCCAGTTTTTAATGAAGATATTTCCTTTTTCTCCATAGCCCTCTATGGGCTTCAGAATATCACTTTGCAAATTCCACAAGAACAGCCTTAGCGAAAGGCTTCTTGAGGAGAAAGCTGTAACTCTGTGAGGGGAATTTACAGAACAAAAAGCCGTTTCTCAGACCGCTTCTTTCCAGTTTTTAACTGAAGATATTACCTTTTTCACCAGAGCCCTCTATGGGCTTCCAAATATCACTTTGCAAATTCCACAGGAACAGCCTTAGCGAAAGGCTTCTTGAAGAGAAAGCTGTAACACTCTGAGATGAATTAAGAGAACACAAAGCAGTTTCTCAGAAAGCTTCTTTCCAGGTTTTAAAAGAAGATATTACCTTTTTCACCATATCCCTCTATGGGTTTCGAAATATCACTTTGCAAATTCAACAAGAACAGTCTTAGCGAAAGACATCTTGAGGGGAATGCTGTAACTCTGTGAGATGAATTAACAGAACACAAAGCAGTTTCTCAGAAAGCTTCTTTCCAGATTTTAAAAGAAGATATTACCTTTTTCACCATATGCCTCTATGGGTTTCGAAATATCACTTTGCAAATTCAACAAGAACAGTCTCAGCGAAAGACATCTTGAGGGGAATGCTGTAACTCTGTGAGATGAATTAACAGAACACAAAGCAGTTTCTCAGAAAGCTTCTTTCCATTTTTTAACTGAAGATATTTCCATTCTCTCCATAGCCCTCTCTGGGCTTCAAAATATCACTTTGTCAATTCCACAAGAAGAGGCTTAGCGAAAGGGTTCTTGAAGGGAAAGCTGTAACTCTGTGACATGAATTAACGAACACAAAGCAGTTTCTCAGAATGGTTCCTTCCAGTTTTTAACTTAGGATATTTCCTTTTTCACCGTAGCCCTCTATGGGCTTCCAACTATCACTTTGCAAATTCCACAAGAACAGTCTTAGCGAAATGCTTCTTGAGGGGAAAGCAGTAACTCAGAGAGATGAATTAACAGAACACAAAGCAGTTTCTCAGAAAGTTTCTTTCCAGTTTTTAACGGAAAATATTTCCTTTTTCACCGTAGCCCTCTATGGGGTTCCAAATATCACTTTGCAAATTCCACAAGAACAGTCGTAGCGAAAGGCTTCTTGAGGGGATAGCTGTAACTCTGTGAGATGAACTAACAGAACAAAATGTAGTTTCAAAGAAAGCTTCTTTCCGGTTTTTAACGGAAGATATTTCCTTTTTCACCATAGCCCTCTGTGGGCTTCCAAATATAACTTTGCAAATTTCACAAGAACCGTCTCAGCGAAACGCTTCTTGAGGGGAAAGCAGTAACTCTGAGAGATGAATTAACAGAACACAAAGCAGTTTCTCAGAAAGTTTCTTTCCAGATTTTAATGGAAGATTTTTCCTTTTTCACCATAGCCCTCTATGGGCTTCCAAATATCACTTTGTAAATTCAACTAGAACAGCCTTACGAACGGCTTCTAAAAGGGAAAGCTGTAACTCTGTTAGATGAATTAACAGAAAACAAAGCAGTTTCTCAGTCAGCTTCTTCCCCGTTTTTAACAGAAGATATTTCCTTTTTCACCATAACCCTGTATGGGCTTCCGAATATCACTTTGCAAATTCCACAAGAACAGCCTTAGAGAAAGGCTTCTTGAAGGGAAAGCTGTAACTCTGTGAGATGAATTAACAGAACACGAAGCGGTTTCTCAGAATGCTTCTTTTCAGTTTTTAACTTTGGATATTTCCCTTTTCACTGTAGCCTTCTATGGGCTTCCAAATATGACTTTGCAAATTCCCCAAGAACAGTCTTAGCGAAAGACTTCTTGTAGGGAAAGCTGTAACTCTGTGAGACAAATTAACAGAACACAAAGTTGTTTCTCACAAAGCTTCTTTCCAGTTTTTAACGGAAGATATTTCTTTTTCACCATAGCCCTCTAGGGGCTTCCAAATATCACTTTGCATATTCCACAAGAACAGTCTCAGCGAAACGCTTCTTGAGGGGAAAGCAGTAACTCTGAGAGCTGAAATAACAGAACACAAAGCAGTTTCTCAGAAGGTTTCTTTCCAGATTTTAACGGAAGATATTTCCTTTTTCACCATAGCCCTCTATAAGCCTTACAAATATCACTTTGCAAATTCCACAAGAACAGTCTTACGGAAAGGCTTCTTGAGGGGAAACTGTACCTCTGTGAGATGAATTAACACAACAGAAAGCATTTTCTCAGACAGCCTCTTTCCAGTTTTTAACTGAACATATCCTTTTTCACCCTAGCCCACTATGGGCTTCCAAATATCACTTTGCCAATTCCACAAGCACAGTCTTAGCGAAAGGCTTCTTGAAGGGAAAGCTGTAACACTGTGAGATGAATTAACAGAACACAAAGCAGTTTCTCAGAATGCTTCCTTCCAGTTTTTAACATAGGATATTTCCTTTTTCACCGTAGCCCTCTATGGGCTTCCAAATATCACTTTGCAAATACCACAAAAACAGTCTTAGCGAAACGCTTCTTGAGGGGAAAGCAGTAACTCAGAGAGATGAATTAACAGAACACAAAGCATTTTCTCAGAAAGTTTCTTTCCAGTTTTTAACTGAAGTTATTTCCTTTTTCAACATAGCCCTCTAGGGGCTTCCAAATATCACTTTGCATATTCCACAAGAACAGTCTCAGCGAAACACTTCTTGAGGGGAAAGCAGTAACTCTGAGAGATGAATTAACAGAACACAAAGCAGTTTCTCAGAAAGTTTCTTTCCAGATTTTAACGGAAGATATTTCCTTTTTCACCATAGCCCTCTATAAGCCTTACAAATATCACTTTGCAAATTCCACAAGAACAGTCTTACGGAAAGGCTTCTTGAGGGGAAATTGTACCTCTGTGAGATGAATTAACACAACAGAAAGCAGTTTCTCAGACAGCTTCTTTCCAGTTTTTAACTGAAGATTTTTCCTTTTTCACCATAGCCCTCTATGGGCTTCCAAATATCACTTTGTAAATTCCACAAGAACAGCCTTAGCAAACGGCTTCTTGAAGGGAAAGCTGTAACTCTTTTTGATGAATAAACAGAAAAAAAAGCAGTTTCTCTGAAAGCTTCTTTCCAGTTTTTATTGGAAGATATTTCCTTTTTCACCATAGCCCTCTTAGGGCTTCCAAATATCACTTTGCAAATTCCACAAGGACAGTCGTAGCGAATGGCTTCTTGAGGGGAAATCTGTTACTCTATGAGATGAATTAACAGAACACCAAGCAGTTTCTCAGAAATCTTCTTTCCGGTTTTTAACGGAAGATATTGCCTTTTTTACCATATCCCTCCATGGGTTTCAAAATATCACTTTGAAAATTCCACAAGAACAGTCTTAGCGAATCGCTTCTTCAGGGGAATGCTGTAACTCTTTGAGATGAATTAAAAAAACAAAAAGCAGTTTCTCAGAAAACTTCCTTCCAGTTTTTAAAGGAAAATATTTCCTTTTTCACCATACCCTCTATGGGCTTCGAAATATCACTTTCCAAATTCCACAAGAACAGCCTTAGCGAAAGGTTTCTTGGAGGGAAAGATGTAACTCTGTGAGATGAATTAAGAGAACACAAAGCAGTTTCTCAGAAAGCTTCTTTCCCGTTTTTAACGGAGGATATTTCCTTTTTCACCATAGCCCTCTTGGGGCTTCCAAATATCACTTTGAAATTCCACAAGAACAGTCTTAGTGAAACGCTTCTTGAGGGGAAAACTGTAACTCTGTAAGATGAATTAACAAAACACAAAGCAGTTTCTCACAAAGCTTTTTTCCAGTTTTTAACGGAAGATATTTCCTTTTTCACCATAGCCCTCTATGGGCTTCCAAATTATCTATCTAAATTACACAAGAACAGTCTTAGCGAAAGGCTTCTTGAGGGGAAAGCTGTAACTCTGTGACATGAATTAACAGAAAACAAAGCAGTTACCCAGAAGCTTGTTTCCAGTTTTTAACGGAAGATATTTCCTTTTTCACCCTAGCCCTCTATGGGCTTCCAAATATCACTTTGCCAAATCCACAAGAACAGTCTTAGCGAAAGGCTTCTTGAGGGGAAAGCTGTAACACTGTGAGATGAATTCACAGAACACAAAGCAGTTTCTCAGAAAGCTTCTTTCCAGTTTTTAACAGAAGTGGTTTCCTTTTTCACCTTAGAACGCTAAGGGCTTCCAAATCAAACTTTGCAAATTCCACAACAACAGCCTTAGGGAAAGACTTCTTGAAGGGACGCTGTAACTCTGTGAGATGAATTAAGAGAACACAAAGCTGTTTTTCAGAAAGCTTCTTTCAAGTTTTTAACGGAAGATATTTCCTTTTTCACCATATCCTTCTATGGGCTTCCAAATATCACTTTGCCAACTCCACAAGAACAGCCTTAGCGAAAGCTTCTTGAAGGTAAAGATGCAACACCGTGAGATGAATTAACAGAACACCAAGCAGTTTTTCAGAAAGCTTCCTTACAGTTTTTAACAGAAGATATTTCCTTTTTCACCATAGCCCTCTGTGGGCTTCAAAATATCACTTTCTAAATTCCACAAGAACAGCCTTAGCGAAAGGCTGCTTGAAGGGATAGCTGTATCTCTGTGAGATGAATTAACAGAACACAAAATAGTTTCTCGGAAATCTTCTTTCCAGTTTTTAACGGAAGATATTTCCTTTTTCACCATAGCCCTCTATGTGCTTCCAAATATCACTTTGCAAATTCCACAACAACAGTCTTAGCGAAAGGCTTCTTGAGGGGAAAGCTGTAATTCTGTCAGATGAATTAACAGAACACAAAGCAGTTTCTCAGAAAGCTTTTTTCCAGTTTTTAACGGACGATATTTCCTTTTTCTCCACAGCCCTCTATGGGCTTCCAAATATCACTTTGCAAATTAGACAAGAACAGCCTTAGCGAAAGGTTTCTTGAGGGGAGAGCTGTAACTCTGTGAGATGAATTAAAAGAACACAAAGCAGTTGATCAGAGAGCTTCTATCCAGATTTTAATGGAAGATACTTCCTTTTTCACCATAGCCCTCTATGTGCTTCCAAATATCACTTTGTAAATTCCACAAGAACATTCTTTGCGAAAAGCTTCTTGAGGATAACGCAGTAACTCTGTGAAATGAATTAAGAGAACACAAAACAGTTTCTCAGAGAGATTCATTCCAGTTCTTAACTGGAGATATTTCCTTTTTCACCATAGCCCTGTATGGGCTTCCAAATATCACTTTGCCAATTCCACAAGAACAGTCTTAGCGAAAGGCTTCTTGAGGGGAAAGCTGTAACCCTGTTAGATGAATTAGCAGAACACAAAGCAGTTTCTCAGAAAGCTTCTTTCCAGTTTGTAACGGCAGATATTTCCTTTTTCACAGTAGCCCTCTATGGGCTTCCAAATATCCCTTTGCAAATCGCTCAAGAACAGTCTCAGTGAAAGGCTTCTTGTGGAGAAAGCTGTAACTCGGTGAGATGTATTACACGAACACACGGCAGTTTCTCAGAAAGCTCCTTTCCAGTTATTATCGGAAGATATTTCCTTTTTCAGCATAGCGCTCTATGGGCTTCCAAATATCACTGTGAAAATTCCACAGGAACAGCCTTAGGGAAAGACTTCTGGAGGGGAAAGCTGTCACTCTGTGAGATGAATTAACAGAACACAAAGCAGTTTCTCAGAAATCTTGTTTCCAGTTTTTAATGGAACATATTTCCTTTTTCACCATAGCCCTCTATGGGATTCCAAATATCACATTGCAATTTCCAGAACAACAGACTTTGCGGAGGGCTTCTGGAGGGGAAGTTTTTATCTCTTTGAGATGAATTAAGAGAACACAAAGCAGTTTCTCAGAAATCTTCTTTCCAGTTTTTAACGGAAGACATTTCCTTTTACAACATAGCCCCATATGGGCTTCAAAATAACACTTTGCAAATTCCACAAGAACAGTCTTAGCGAAGGGCTTCTTCAGGAGGGAGCTGTAACTCTCCGAGATGAATTAACAGAACACTAAGCAGTTTCTCAGAAAGCCTCTTTCCAGTTTTTAACTGAAGCTATATCCTTTTTCACCATAGCCCTCTATGGGCTTCCAAATTTCTCTTTGCAAATCCCACAAGAACAGTCTCAGTGAAAGGCTTCTTGAGGAGAAAGCTGTAACTCGGTGAGATGTATTACACGAACACACGTCAGTTTCTCAGAAAGCCCCTTTCCAGTTTTTAAAGGAAGATATTTCCTTTTTCACCATAGCCCTCTATGGGCTTCCAAATATCACTTTGCAAATCCCACAAGAACAGTCTTAGCGAAAGGCTTTTGGAGGGGAAAGCTGTAACCCTGTTAGATGAATTAGCAGAACACAAAGCAGTTTCTCAGAAAGCTTCTTTCCAGTTTTTAACGGTAGATATTTCCTTTTTCACCGTAGCGCTCTATGGGATTTCAAATATCTCTTTGCAAATCGCACAAGAACAGTCTCAATGAAAGGCTTCTTGTGCAGAAACCTGTAACTCGGTGAGATGTATTACACGAACACACGGCAGTTTCTCAGAAAGCTTCTTTGCAGTTACTAACGGAAGATATTTCCTTTTTCAGCATAGCGCTCTATGGGCTTCCAAATATCACTTTGAAAATTAAACAAAAACGGTCTTAGGGAAAGACTTCTGGAGGGGAAAGCTGTAACTCTGTGAGATGAATTAACAGAACACAAAGCAGTTTCTCAGAAATCTTCTTTCCAGTTTTTAACAGAACATATTTCCTTTTTCACCTTAGAACTCTATGGGATTCCAAATATCACATTGCAATTTCCAGAAGAACAGACTTTGCGGAGGGCTTCTGGAGGGGAAGGTTTTAACCCTGTGAGATGAATTAAGAGAACACAAAGCAGTTTCTCAGAAATCTTCTTTCCAGTTTTTAACGGAAGATATATGCTTTTTCACCGTAGCCCTCTTCGGGCTTCCAAATATCACTATGCAAATGCCACAAGAACAGTCCTTGCGAAACACATCTGGAGGGGAAAGCTGTAACTCTGTGAGATGAATTAACATAACACAAAGTAGTTTCTCAGAAAGCTTCTTTCCAGTTTTTAACGGAAGGTATTTCCTTTTTCACCATAGCCCTCTATGGGTTTCCAAATATCACTTTGCAAATTTCACAAGAACAGTCTTAGTGAACGGCTTCTTGAGGAGAAAGCTGAAACTCTGTGAGATGAACTAACAGAACACAAACCAGTTTCTCAGAGAGCTTCTTTTCGGTTTTTAGCGGAGGATATTTACTTTTTCACCATAGCCCTCTATGGGCTTCCAAATATGACTTTGCAAATTCCACAAGAACAGTCTTAACGAATGGCTTCTGGAGGGGAAAGTTGTAACTCTGTGAGATAAATTAACAGAACAGAAAGCAGTTTCTCCGAAAGCTTCTTTCCAGTTTTTAACTGAAGATATTTCCTTCTTCACCATAGCCCTCTATGGGCTTACAAATATCACTTTGCAAATTCCACAAGAACAGTCTTAGCGAAAGGCTTCTTGACGGGAAAGTTGTAATTCTGTGAGATGAAGTAACAAAACACAAAGCAGTATCTCAGAAAGCTTCTTTTCAGTTTTTATCTTAGGATATTTCCTTCTTCACCGTAGTTCTCTATGGGCTTCCAAATATCATTTTGCAAATTCCACAAGAACAGTCTTAGCGAAAGGTTTCTGGAGGGGAAAGCTGTAACTCTGTGAGATGAATTAACAGAACACAAAGCGGTTTCTCAGAAATATTCTTTCCAGTTTTTAACGGAATATATTTCCTTTTTCACCGTAGCCCTCTATGGGCTTCTATATGTCACTTTGCAAATTCCACAAGAGCAGTCTTAGCGAACGGCTTCTTGAGGGGAAAGTTGTAACTCGGTGAGATGTATTAACAGAACACACGGCAGTATCTCAGAGAGCTTCTTTCCAGTTTTTAACTGAAGATATTTCCTTTTTTATCATAGCCCAATATGGGTTTCCAAAAATCACTTTGCAAATTTCACAAGAATAGTTTTAGTGAACGGCTTCTTGAGGGGATAGCTGTAATACTGTGAGATGAACTAACAGAACACAAAGCAGTTTCTCAGAAAGCTTCTTTATGCTTTTTAATGGAAGATATGGCGTTTTTCACCATTGCCCTCTATGGGCTTCCAAATTTCACTTTGCAAATTCAAAAAGAAATGTCTTAGCGAAAGGCTTCTTCAGGGTAAACTGTAACTGTGTGAGATGAATTAGCAGAACACAAAGCAGTTTCACAGAAAGCTTCTTTCCGGTTTTTAACTGAAGATATTTCATTTTTCACCATAGCCCTCTATGGGCTTCCAAATATCACTTTGCAATTTCCAGAAACACAGACTTTGCGGAGGTCTTCTGTAGGTGAAGGTTTTAACTATGTAAGATAAATTAAGAGAGCACAAAGCAGTTTCTCAGAAATCTTCTTTCCAGGTTTTAACGGAAGATATATCCTTTTCCACCATAGCCCTCTACGGGCTTCCAAATATCACTACGCAAATTCCACAAGAAGAGTCTTAGCGAAAGACTTCTGGAGGGGAAATTTGTAACTCTGTGAGATGAATTAACAGAACACAAAGCAGTTTCTCAGAAATCTTCTTTCCAGTTTTTAACGGAAGATATTTCCTTTTTCCCCATAGCCCTCTATGGGCTTCCAAAATTCACTTTGCAAATTCCACAAGAACAGTCTTAACGAAAGACATCTTGAGGCAAAAGCTGTAACTCTGTGAAATGAATTAACAAATACAAAGGAGTCTCTCAGAAAGCTTCTTTCCAGATTTTAATTGAAGATATTTCCTTTTTCACCATAGCCCTCTATGGGCTTCCAAATATCACATTGCAAATCCCACAAGAACCGTCTTAGGGAAAGGCTTCTTGAGGGGAAAGCTGTAACCCTGTGAAATGAACTAACAGAACACAAAGCAGTTTCTCAGAAAGGTTCTTTTTCTGTTTTTATCTTAGGATATTATCTTTTTCACCATAGCCCTCTATGTCCTTAAAAATATCACTTTGCAAATTCCACAAGAACAGTCTTAGTGAAAGGCTTCTTGAGGGGACAGCTGTAACTCGGTGAGATGTATTACACCAACACACGGCAGTTTCTCAGAAAGCTTCTTTCCAGTTTTTAACTGAAGATATTTCCTTTTTAACCACAGCCCTCTATGGGCTTCCAAGTATCACTTTGCAATACTCTGGTTTCTCTTAAGATCGTATAAATCTTTCGCCTTTTACCAAATATCACTTTGCAAATTCCACAAGAACAGTCTTAGGGAAAGACTTCTGGAGGGGAAAGTTGTAACTCTGTAAGGTAAATTAACAGAACACAAGGCAGTATCTCATACAGCTTCTTTCCAGTTTTTAACGGAAAATATTTCCTTTTTCACCATAGCCCTCTATGGGCTTCCAAATATCACATTGAAAATCCCACAAGAACAGTCATAGCGAAAGGCTTCTTGAGGGAAAAGCTGTAATCGGTGAGGTGTATTAAGAGAACACACGGCAGTTTCTCAGAAAGCTTCTTTCCGTTTTCAACGGAAGATATTTCCTTTTTCACCATAGCACTCTATGGGCTTCCAAATATCACTTTGCAGGTTACACTAGAACAGCCTTAGCGAACGGCTTCTTGAGGGGAAAGCTGTAACTCGGTGGATGTATTAACAGAACACACTGCAGTTCCTCAGAAAGCTTCTCTCCTGTTTTTAACGGAAGATATTTTCCTTTTCACCATAGCCCTCTATGGGTTTGCAAATATCAATTTGCAAATTTCACAAGAATAGTCTTAGTGGGGCACCTTGAGGGCAAAACTGAAATTCTGTGAGATGAACTAACAGAACACAAAGCAGTTTCGCAGAAAGATTCTTTACGATTTTATCTTAGGATATTTCCATTTTCACCACTGCCCTCTATGGGCATCCAAATATCACTTTGCAAATTCCACAAGAACAGTCTTATCGAAAGGCTTCATGAGGGAAAACCTATAACTCTTTGAGATGAATTAACAGAACACAAAGCAGTTTCTCAGAAAGCTTCTTTTCAGTTTTTAATGGAAGATATTTCCTTTTACACCATAGCCCTCTATGGGCTTACAAATATCACTTTGAAAATACCACAACAACAGCCTTAGCGATAGGCTTCTTGAGGGCAAAGCTGTAACTCAGTGAGATGAATTAAGGGAACACAAAGCAGTTTCTCAGAAGGCTTCTTTCCAGTTTTTAACGGAAGATATTTCCTTTTTCACCATAGCCCTCTATGGGCTTCCAAATATCACCTTGCAAATTCCACAAGAACAGTCTTAGCGAAAGTCTTCTGGAGGGGAAAGCTGTAACTCTGTTAGATGAATTAACAGAACACAAAGCAGGTTTTCAGAAAGCTTCTTTTCAGTATTTAACTGAAGTAATTTCCTTTTTCACCGTAGCCCTCTATAAGCTTCCAAATATCACTTTGAAATCTCACAAAAACAGTCTTAGCGAAAGGCGTCTTTAGGGGAAAGGTGTAACTCGGTGAGGTTTATTAACAGAACACACGACATTTTCTCAGAAAGCCTCTTTCCAGTTTTTAACCGAAGATTTTTTTTTATCACCATAGCCCCCTACCGGATTCCAAATATCACTTTGCAAATTCCACAAGAACAGTCTTAGCGAAAGGCTTCTTCAGGCGAAAGCTGAAACTCTGTGAGATGAACTAACAGAACACAAAGCAGTTTCTCAGAGAGCTTCTTTTCGGTTTTTAACGGAAGATATTTGCTTTTTCACCATAGCCCTCTATGGGCTTCAAAATTTCAATTTGCAAATTCCCCAAGAACAGTCTTAGTGAAAGGCTTTTTGAGGGGAAATCTGTAACCTTGGGAGATGAATTCACTGAACACAAACAGTTTCTTAGAAAGCTTATTTCCACTTTTTAACTGAACATATTTCCTATTTCACAATAGCCCTCTTCTGGCTTCCAAATATCACCTTGAAAATAGCACAAGAACAGTCTTAGAGAAAGGCTTCTTGAGGGGAAAGCTGTATCTCTTTGAGAAAAATTAACAGAACACAAAGCAGTTTCTCAGAAAGCTTCTTTCCAGTTTTTAACTTAAGATATTTCTTTTTTCACCGTAGCCCTCTATCGGCTCCCAAATATCAATTTGCAAATTGCACAAGAACAATCTTAGCGAAAGGCTTCTTGAGGGGAAAGCTGTAACTTTGTGAAATGAATTAACAGAACACCAAGCAGTTTCTCAGAAAGCGTTTTTCCAGTTTTTAATGGAAGATATTTTCTTTTTAACGTAGACCTCTTTGGGCTTCCAAATATCACTTCGCAAATTCCAAAAGAACAGTCTTACCGAAAGGCTTCTTGGGGGAAAGCTGTAACTCTGTGAGATGAATTAACAGAACACAAAGCAGTTTCTCAGAAAGCTTCTTTCCAGTTTTTAACTGAAGATATTTCCTTTTTCACCATAGCCCTGTATGGGCTCCAAATATCACTTTGCAAATTCCACAAGAACAGTCTTATCGAAAGGCTTCTTGATGGGAACGCTCTAACTCTGGGAGATGAAATAACAGAATACAAAACAGATTCTGAGAAAGCTTCTTTCCAATTTTTAAAAGAGAATATTTCCTTTTCACCATAGCCCTCTATGGCCATCCAAATACCACTTTGCAAATTCCACAAGAACAGTCTTAGCGAAAATCTTCTTGAGGGGAAAGCTGTAACTCTGTGAGATGACTTAACAGAATGCAAAGCAGTTTCTCAGAAAGCTTCTCTCCAATTTTTAACGGAAGGTATTTCCTTTTTCACCATAGCCCTCTTTGGGCTTCCAATTATCACTTCGCAAATTCCACGAGAACAGTGTTAGCGACAGGCTTCTTGAGTGGAGAGCTGTAAGTCTGTGAGATCAATTAACAGAACACAAAGTAGTTTCTCAGAAAGCTTCTTTCCTGTTTTTAAAGGAAGATATTTCCTTTTTCACCATAGCCCTCTATGGGCGTCCAAATATCACTTTCCAAATTCCCCAAGAACAGTGTTAGCAAAAGGCTTCTTGAGGGGAAAGGTGTAACTCTGTGAGATGAATTAACAGAACACAAAGCAGTTTCTCAGAATGCTTCTTTCCAGTTTTTCACTTAAGATATTCCGTTTTTCACCAGAGCCCTCTTTGGGCTTCCAAATATCCCTTTGCAAATTCCAAAAGAACAGCATTAGCGAAAGGCTTCTTGAGGGGAAAGCTGTAACTCTGTGAGATGAATTAGCATAACACAATGCAGTTTCTCAGAAAGCTTCTTTCCAGTTTTAAACGGAAGATATTTCTTTTTTCACCATAGCCCTCTATGGGCTTCAAAATATCACTTTGCAAATTCCACAAGAACAGTCTTAGCAAAAGGCTTCTTCCGGGGAAGGCTGTGATTCTGTGAGATGAACTAACAGAACACAAAGCAGTTTCTCAAAAAGCTTCTTTCCAGTTTTTAAATGAAGATATTTCCTTTTTCACCGTAGCACTCTATGGGCTTCCAAATATCACCTTGCAAATTCCACAAGCATAGTCTTAGCGAAAGGCTTCTTGAGGGGAAAGCTGTAAGTCTGTGAGATGATTTAACAGAACACAAAGCAGTTTCCCAGAAAGCTTCTTTCCAGTTTTTAATGAAGAGACTTCCTTTTTCAACCTAGACCTCTATGGACTTCCAAATATCACTTTGAAAATTCCAAAAGAACAGTCTTAGCAAATGGCTTCTTGAGGGGAAAGCTGTAACTCTGTGAGATGAATTAAGAGAATACAAAGACGTTTTTCAGAAAGCTTCTTTCCAGTTTTTAATGGAAGATATTTCCTTTGTCACCAGAGCCCCCTATGGGCTTCCTAATATCACTTTGCAAATTCCAAAAGAACAGTCTTAGCGAAAGGCTTCTTGAGGGAAAAGCTGTAACTCTGTGAGATGAATTAACAGAACACAATGCAGTTTCTCAAAAAGCTTCTTTCCAGATTTAACTGAAGATATTTCCTTTTTCACCATAGCCCTCTATGGGCTTCCAAATATCACTTTGCAAATTCCACAGGAACAGTCTTAGCATAAGGATTCTTGAGGGGAAAGCTGTAACTCTGTGAGATGAATTAACAGAACACAAAGTAGTTTCTCAAAAAGCTTCTTTTTAGTTTTTATCTTAGGATATTTCCATTTTCACCACAGCTCTCTATGGGCTTCCAAATATCACTTTTTAAATTCCACAAGAACTATCTTAGCAAAAGGCTTACAGAGGGGAAAGCTGTAAATCTGTGAGAGGAATTAACTGAACACAAAGCAGTTTCTAAGAAAGCTTCTTTCCAGTTTTTAACTGTAGATACTTCCCTTTTCACCATAGCCCTCTATGGGCTTTCAAATATCACTTAGCAAATTCCACATGAACAGTCTTAGCGAAAGTCTTATTCAGGGGAAAGCTGTAACTCTCTGAGGTGAATGAAGAGAACACAAAGCAGTTTCTACGAAAGCTTCTTTCCAGTTTATAACTGAAGATATTTCCTTTTTCACTGTAGCCCTCTTTGGGCTTCCAAATATCTCTTGCAAATTCCACAAGAATAGTCTTAACGAAAGGTTTCTTGAGGGGAAAGCTGTAACTCTGTGAGATGAATTAACCGAACACAAAGCCATTTCTCAGAAAGCTTCTTTCCAGTTTTTAAGGGAAGATACTTCCTTTTTCACAAAGGCCCTCTAAGGGCTTCCGAATATCACCTTGAAAACTCCACAGGAACAGTCTTAGTGAACAGCTCCTGGAGGGGAAAGCTATAACTCTGTAAGATGAATTAAGAGAACACAATGCAGTTTCTCAGAAAGCTTCTATTCGGTTTTTATCTTAGGATATTTTCTTTTTCGCCATAACGCTCTATGGGCTTCAACTATCACTTTGCTAATTCCACAAGAACAGTCTCAGTGAACGGCTTCTTGAGGGGAAATCTGTAACTCTGAGATGAATTAACAGAAAACAAAGCAGTTTCTCAGAAAGCTTCTTTCCAGTTTTTAAGAGAAGATATTTCCTTTTTCACCATAGCCCTCTATGGGCTTCAAAATATCACTGTGCAAATTCCACAAGAACAGTCTTAGCGAAAGGCTTTTTGAGGGGAAAGCTGTAACTCTGTGAGATGAATTAACGGAACACAAAGCAGTTTCTCAGAAAGCTTCTTTTCGGTTTTTATCTTAGGATACTTCCCTAATCACCATAGCCCTCTATGGGCTTCGAAATATCACTTTGCAAATTTCACAAGAACAGTCCTAGTGAATGGCTTCTGGAGGGGAAAACTGTAACTCTGTGAGATGAATTAACAGAACCAAAAGCAGTTTTTCAGAAATCTTCTTTCAAGTTTTCAACGGAATATATTACCTTTTTCACCATAGCCCTCTATGGGCTTCCAAATATCACTTTGCATATTCCACAAGAACTGTTTTAGGGAAAGGGTTCTTGAGAAGAAAGCTGTAACTCTGTGAGACAAATTAATAGAACACAAAGCAGTTTCTCAGAAAACTTCTTTCCTTTAATTAGCGGAAGATACTTCCCTTTTCACCATAGCCCTTTATGGGCTTCCAAATAACACTTTGCAAATTCCACAAGAACACTCTTAGCGAAATGTTTGTTGAGAAAGGCTTCTTGAGGGGAAAGATGTAACTCTCTCAGTTGAGTTAACAGAACACAAAGCAGTTTCTCAGAAAGGTTTTTTTCAGTTTTTATCCTAGGATATTTCCTTTTTCACCATAGCCCTCTATGGTCTCCCAAATACCACTTCTTAAATTCCACAAGAACACTTTTATCGAAAGGCTTCTTGAGGGGAAAGCTGTAACACTGTGAGATGAATTAGCAGAACACAATGCAGTATCTCAGAAAGCTTCTTTCCAGTTTTAAACGGAAGATATTTCCTTTTTCAACATAGCCACCTATGTGCTTCAAATATCACTTTGCAAACTCCACAAGAACAGTCGTAGCGAAAGGCTTCTTGAGGGGAAAGCTGTAATTCTGTGAGATGAATTGACAGAACACAAAGCAGTTTCTCAGAAAGCTTCTTTCCCGTTTTTAAAGGAAGATATTTACTTTTCACCGTAGCCCTCTATGGGCTTCCAAATATCACTTTGCAAATTTCACAAGAACAGTCTTAGCGAAAGGTTTCCTGAGGGGAAATCTGTAACTCTGTGAGATGAATTAACAGAACACAAAGCCGTTTCTTAGAAAGCTTCTTTTCACTTTTTATCTTAGGATATTTCCTTACTCACAGTAGCCCTCTATAGGCTTCCAAATAATACTTTGCAAATTATACAAGAACAGTCTTAGTGAAAGGCTTCTTGAGGGGAAAGCTGTAACTCCGCGAGGTGAATTAACAGATAACAAAGCAGTTTCTCAAAAGACTTCTTTTTAGTTTTTATCATAGGATGTTTCCTTTTTCACCATAGCCATCCATGGGCTTCCAAATATCACTTTGCAAATTCCAAAAGAACAGTCTTAGCAAAAGGCTTCTTCAGGGGAAAGCTGTAATTCTGTGAGATGAATTAACAAAACACAAAGCAGTTTCTCAAAAAGTTTCTTTCCGTTTCTTAACTGAAGATATTTCCTTTTTCACCATAGCCCTCTATGGGCTTCCAAATATCACTTTCCAAATTTCCAAAGAAGAGTCTTAGCGAAAGGCTTCTTGAGGGGAAAGCTGTAAGTCGGTGAGATCAATTAACAGAACACAAAGCAGTTTCTCAGAAAGTTTCTTTCCAATTTTTAACGGAAGTTTCTTCCTTTTTCACCATAGCCCTCTATGGGCTTCCAAATATCACTTTACAAATTCCACAAGAACAGTCTTATCGAACGGCTTATTGAGGTGAAAGATGTAACTGTGTGAGATGAATTAACGGAATACAACGCAGTTTCTCAGAAAGCTTCTTTCCAGTTTTTAACTGAAGATATTTCCTTTTTCACTATAGCCCTCTAAGGGCTTCGGTATCTCACTTGCAACTTCCAATAGAACAGGCTTAGCAAAAGGCTTCTTGAGGGGCAAGCTGTAACTCTGTGAGATGAATTAACAGAACACAAAGCAGTTTCTCAGAAGGCTCCTTTCCAGTTTTTAACGGAAGATATTTCCTTTTCCACCATAGCCCTCTATGGGTTTCAAATATCACTTTGCAAATTCCACAAGAACAGTCTTATCGAAAGGCTTTTTGAGGGGAAAGCTGCAACTCTGTGAGATAAATTAAGAGAACACAACTCTGTTTCTCAGAAAGCTTCTTTCCCGTTTTTAAGTGAAGATATTTCCTTTTTCACCATAACCCTCTAAGGGTTTCCAAATATCACTTTGCAAATTCCACAAGAACAGTCTTAGCGAAAGGATTCTTGAGGGGAAAGCTGTAACTCTGTGAGATCAATTAACAGAACACAAAGCAGTTTTTCAGAAAGCTTCTTTCCAGTTTTAAAAGGAAGATATTCCCTTTTTCACCATATCCCTCCATGGGCTTTCAAATATCCCTCTGCAAATTCCACAAGAACAGTCGTAGCGAAAGTCTTCTTGAGGGGAAAGCTGTAATTCTGTGGGATGAATTGACAGAACACAAAGCAGTTTCTCAGAATGCTTCTTTCCAGTTTTAAACGGAAGATATTTCTTTTTTCACCATAGCCCTCTATATTCTTCAAATATCACTTTGCAAACTCCACAAGAACAGTCGTAGCGAAAGTCTTCTTGACGGGAAAGCTGTAATTCTGTGAGATGAATTGACAGAACACAAAGCAGTTTCTCAGAAAGCTTCTTTTCCGTTTTTAATGGAAGATAATTCCTTTTCACCGTAGCCCTCTATAGGGCTTCCAAATATCACTTTGCAAATTTCACAAGAACAGTCTTAGCGAAAGGCTTCTTGAGGGGCAAGCTGTAACTCTGTGAGATGAATTAACAGAACACAACGCCGTTTCATAGAAACCTTCTTTTCAGCTTTTATCTTAGGATATTTCCTTATTCACCATAGCCCTCTATGGGCTTCCAAATAATACTTTGCAAATTATACAAGAACAGTCTTAGCGAAAGACTTCTTGAGGGGAAAGCTGTAACTCTGCGAGGTGAATTAACAGATCACAAAGCAGTTTCTCAAAAGGCTTCTTTTTAATTTTTATCATAGGATATTTCCTTTTTCACCGTAGCCCTCCATGGGCTTCCAAATATCACTTTGCAAATTCCACAAGAACGGTCTTAGCAAAAGGCTTCTTCAGGGGAAAGCTGTAATTTTGTGAGATGAATTTACAGAACACAAAGCAGTTTCTCAAAAAGTTTCTTTCCAGTTCTTAACTGAAGATATTTCCTTTTTCACCGTAGCCCCCTATGGGCTTCCAAATATCACCTTGCAAATTCCACAAGAATAGTCTTAGCGAAAGCCTTCTTGAGGCGAAAGCTGTAAGTCTGTGAGATGAATTAATAGAACACAAAGTCGTTTCTCAGAAAGCTTCTTTCCAGTTTTTAAAGAGGAGAATTCCTTTTTCAACATAGACCTCTATGGGCTTCGAAATATCACTTTGAAAATTCCACAAGAACAGTCTTAGCAAATGGTTTCCTGAGGGGAAAGCTGTAACACTGTGAGAGGAATTAACAGAACACAAAGCCGTTTCTCAGAAAGCTTCTATCCAGTTTTTATTGGAAGATATTTCTTTTCTCACCATAACCCTCTATGGGCTTCCAAATATCACTTTGCAAATTCCACAAGAACAGTCTTAGTGAAAGGCTTCTTGAGGGCAAAGCTGAAACTCTGTGAGATGAATTAACAGAACACAATGCAGTTTCTCAAAAAGCTTCCTTCCTGTTTTTAACTGAAGATATTTCCTTTTTCACCGTAGCCCTCTATGGGCTTCCAAATATCACTTTTCAAATTCCACAGAAACAGTCTTAGCGTAAGGAGTCTTGAGGGGAAAGCTGTAACTCTGTGAGATGAATTAACGGAACACAAAGGAGTTTCTCAAAAAGCTTCTTTTCAGTTTTTATCTTAGGATATTTCCTTTTTCACCACTGCTCTCTATGGGCTTCCAAATATCACTTTTTAAATTCCACAAGAACACTCTTAGCAAAAGGCTTCCACAGGGGAAAGCTGTAAATCTGTGAGATGAATAAACTGAACACAAAGCAATTTCTCAGAAAGCTTCTTTCCAGTTTTTAACTGAATATACTTACTTTTTCAACACTGCCCTCTATGGGCTTTCAAATATCACTTTGCAAATTCCACAAGAACAGTCTTAGCAAAAGGCTTCTTGAGGGGAAAGCTATAACTCTGTGAGATGAATATACAGAACACAAAGCAGTTTTTCAGAAAGCTTCTTTCCAGTTTTTATCTTCCGTTATTTTCTTTTTCACCGTAGCCCTCTAACGGCTTCAAAATATCACTTTGTAAATTCCACAAGAAGAGTCTTAGCGAACGTCTTTTTGTGGGGAAAACTGTAACTCTGTGAGATGAATTAAGAGAACACCAAGCCGTTAATCAGAAAGCTTCTTTCCAGTTTTTAACGGAAGAGATTTCCTTTTTCACCATAGTCCTCTAAGAGCTATGAAATATCACTTTGCAATTCCGCAAGAACAGCCTTAGCGAAAGGCTTCTTGAGGGTAAAGCTGTAACTCTGTGAGATGAATTAACAGAACACAAAGCAGTTTCTCAGAAAGCTTCTTTCCACTTTTTACCTGAACATATTTCCTTTTTCACCATAGCCCTCTAAGGGCTTCCAAATATCACTAGGCAAATTACAACAGAACAGTCTTAGCGAAAGGCTTCTTGAGGGGAAAGCAGTAACTCTGTGAGGTGAATTGACAGAACACAAAGCCGTTTCTCAGAAAGCTTCTTGCCAGTTTTTAACGGAAGATATTTCCTTTTTCACCGTAGCCCTCTATGGGCTTCCAAATATTACTTTGCATATTCCACAAGAACAGTCTTAGCGAAAGGCTTCTTGAGGGGAAAGCTGTAACTCTGTGAGATGAATTAACAGAACACAAAGCCTTTTATTAGAAAGCTTCTTTTCCGTTTTTATCTTAGGATATTTCCTTACTCACAGTAGCCCTCTATGGGCTTCCAAATAATACTTTGCAAATTATACAAGAACAGTCTTAGTGAAAGGCTTCTTGAGGGGAAAGCTGTAACTCCGCGAGGTGAATTAACAGATCACAAAGCAGTTTCTCAAAAGACTTCTTTTTAGTTTTTATCATAGGATATTTCCTTTTTCACCATAGCCAACCATGGGCTTCCAAATATCACTTTGCAAATTCCAAAAGAACAGTCTTAGCAAAAGGCTTCTTCAGGGGAAAGCTGTAATTCTGTGAGATGAATTAACAGAACACAAAGCAGTTTCTCAAAATGTTTCTTTCCATTTCTTAACTGAAGATATTTCCTTTTTCACCATTGCCCTCTATGGGCTTCCAAATATCACTTTCCAAATTGCCAAAGAAGAGTCTTAGCGAAAGGCTTCTTGAGGGGAAAGCTGTAAGTCGGTGAGATCAATTAACAGAACACAAAGCAGTTTCTCAGAAAGTTTCTTTCCAATTTTTAACGGAAGTTTCTTCCTTTTTCACCATAGCCCTCTATGGGCTTCCAAATATCACTTTGCCAATTCCACAAGAACAGTCTTAGCGAAAGACTTCTTGAGGGGAAAGCTGTAATTGTGTGAGATGAGTTAACAGAACACAAACCAGTTTCTCAGAAAACTTCCTTCCAGTTATTAACTGAAGATATTTCCTTTTTCACCATAGCCCTGCATGGGCTTCCAAATATCACTTTGCAAATTCCACAAAAACAGTCTTAGCGAAAGGCTTCCTGAGGGTAAAGGTGTAACTCTGTGAGATGAATTAACAGAACAGAAAGCAGTTTCTCAGAGAGCTTCCTTCCAGTTTTTAACTGAAGATATTTCCTTTTTCACCATAGCCTTTTCTGGGCTTCGAAAGATCCCTTTGCAAATTCCAGAAGAACAGACTTAGCGAAAGGCTTCTTGAGGGGAAATATGTAACTGTGTGAGATGAATTAACAGAACCTAAAGCAGTTTCTCAGAAAGCTTCCTTCCAGTTTTTAACTAAAGATATTTCCTTTTTCATCGTAGCCCTCTATGGGCTTCGAAATATCACTTTGCAAATTCCACAAGAACAAACTTAGCGAAAGGCTTCTTGAGAGGAAAAATGTAACTCTGTGACATGAATTAACAAAAACTAAAGCAGTTTCTCAAACGGCTGCTTTCCAGTTTTTAACTGAAGATATTTCCTTTTTCAACTTAGACCTATATGGGCTTCCAAATATCACTTTGAAAATTCCACAAGAACAGATTTTGCGAAAAGCTTCTTCAAGGGAAAGCTGTAACTCTGTGAGATGAATTAACAGAACACAAAGCAGTTTCTCAGAAAGCTTCTTTCCAGTTTTTATAGGAAGATAACTCCTTTTTCACCATAACCCTCTATGGGCTTCCAAATATCACTTTGCAAATTCCACAAGAACTGTCTTCGCCAGAGGCTTTTTGAGGGGAAAGGTGTAACTCTGTTACATGAATTAACAGAACACAAAGCAGTTTCTCAGGAGCTTCTTTCCAGTTTTTAAGTGAAGATATTTCCTTTTTCCCCATAGGCCTCTATGGACTTCCAAATATCACTTTTCAAATTCCACCAGAACAGACTTAGCGAAAGGCTTCTTGAAAGGAAAGCTGTAAGTCTGTGAGATGAATTAACAGAACACAAAGCAGGTTCGCAGAAAGCTTCTTTCCAGTTTTCAACAGAAAATATTTCCTTTTTCACCATAGCCCTCTATGGGCTTCCAAATATCACTTTGCAAATTCCACAAGAAGAGTCTTACCGAAACATTTCTTCAGGGAAAAGCTGTAACTCTGTGAGAAGAATTAACAGAACACATAGCAGTTTCTCAGAAAGCTTCCTTCCAGTTTTTAACGGAAGATATTTCCTTTTTCACCATAGCCCGCTATGGGCTTCCAAATATCACTTTGCAAATTCCACATGAACAGTCTTACCGAAAGGTTTCTTGAGGGGAAAACTGTAACTCAGTGAGATGAATTAACAGAACACAAAGCAGTTTCTCAGAGAGCTTCTTTCCAGTTTTTAACTGAAGATATTTCCTTTCTCACCATAGACCCCTATGGCCTTCCAATTATCACTTTCCAAACTCCACAAGAACAGCCGTAGCGAAAGGCTTGTTGAGGTAAAGCTGTAACTCTGTGAGATGAATTAACAGTACACAAAGCAGTTTCTCAGAAAGATTCTTTCCAGTTTTTATCAGAAGATATTGCCTTTTTCACCATAGCCCCCTAAGGGCTTCCAAATATCACTTTGCCAATTCCACAGTAACAGCCTTAGCGAAAGACTTCTTGAAGGGAAAGCTGTAACTTTGTGAGATGAATTAACAGAACAAAAAGTAGTTTCTCAGAAATCTTTTTTCCAGTTTTTATCGGAAATTATTTCCTTTTTCACCATAGCCCTCTATGGGCTTCCAAATATCACTTTGCAAATTCCACAATAACTGTCTTAGCGAAAGGTTTCTTGAGGGGAAAGCTGTAACACTGTAACATGAATTAACAGAACACAAAGCAGTTTCTCAGAAAGCTTCTTTCCAGTTTGGAACTGAAGATATTTCCTTTTTCCCCATAGCCCTCTATGGGCTTCCAAATATCACTTTGTAAATTCCACAAGAACAGCCTTAGCGAACGGCTTCTTGAAGGGAAAGCTGTAACTCTGTTAGATGAATCAACAGAACACAAAGCAGTTTCTCAGACAGCTTCTTTCCAGTTTTTAAAGGAAGATATTTCCTTTTTCACCATAGCCCTCTAAGGGCTTCCAAATATTACTTTGCAAATTCCACAGGAACAGTCTTACCGAAAGGCTTCTTGAGGGGAAAGCAGTAACGCTGTGAGATGAATTAACAGAACACAAAGCAGTTTCTCAGAAGTTTCTTTCCACTTTTTAACTGAAGATATTTCCTTTTTCACCATAGCCCTCTAGGGGCTTCCAAATATCACTTTGCAAAATCAACGAGAACAGTCTTAGAGAAAGGCTTCTTGAGGGGAAAGTTCTAACTCTGTGAGATGGACTAACAGAACACAAAGCAGTTTCTCTGAAAGCTTCATTCCAGTTTTTAACTGGAGATATTTCCTTTTTCACCATAGACCTCTATGGGCTTCCAAATATCACTTTCCAAATTCAACAAGGACAGCCTTAGCGAAGGGCTTCTTGAAGGGAAAACTGTAATTCTGTGAGATGAATTAACAGAACACAATGCAGTTTCTCAGAAAGCTTCTTTCCAGTTTTTTACGGAAGATATTTCCGTTTTCACCTTTGCCCTCTAAAGTCTTCCAAATATCACTTTTCATATTCCACAAGAACAGTCTTAGCAAAAGACTTCTTGAGGGGAAAGCTGTAACTCTGTGAGATGAAATAACGGAACACAAAGCAATTTCTCAGATAGCATCTTTCCTGTTTTTAACGGAAGATATTTCCATTTTCAGCATAGCCCTCTATGAGCTTCCAAATATCACTTTCCAAATTCCACAAGAACAGTCTTAGTTAAAGGCTTCTTTAGGGTAATGCTGTAACTCTGTGAGATGAATTAACAGAACACATAGCAGTTTCTTAGACAGCTTCTTTCCACTTTTTAACTGAAGATATTTACTTTTTCACCATAACCCTCTACGGGCTTCCAAACATCACTTTGCAAATTCCAGAAAAACAGCCTTAGCGAAAAGCTTCTTGAGGGGAAAGCTCTAACTCTTTGAGATGAATTAACAGAACACAAACCAGTTTCACAGAAAACTTCTTTCCAGTTTTTAACGAAAGGAATTTCGTTTTTCACCATTTCCCTCTATGGGATTCCAAATATCACTTTGCAAATTCCACAAGAACAGTCTTAGCGAAAGGATTATTGAGGGGAAAGTTGTAACTCTGTGAGATGAATTAACAGAACACAAAGCAGTTTCTCAGAAAGCTTCTTTCCAGTTTTTAACTGAACATATTTACTTTTTCACTCTAGCGTTCCATGGGCTTCCAAATATTACTATGGCAATTTTACAAGAACAGCCTTAGAAAATGGCTTCTTGAAGGGAAAGCTGTAACACTGTGAGATGAATTAACAAAACACAAAGCCGTTTCAAAGAATGCTTCTTTTCAGTTTTTATCTTAGGATATTTTCTTTTTCACAATAGCCCTCTATGGGCTTCAAAATATCACTTTGCAAATACCTCAATAACAGTCTAAGCAAAAGAATTCTTTAGAACTAGATGTACCATATATCTTTAAATGTTAAAAATATATGAAACCTATATATTGATTATAGGCAATGTATTAATGATTTGTTTTTTTATAATTGTTTAAATGGTGAAATAACACAAAGTGTGTTGACGTATCTATTGATACCAAGTACTATCATAAGAAGGAAATATACTGCCTTGTTGAACAACTAAAAAAAAAAAAAAAAAAACAATTCTTGAGGGGAAAGCTGTAACTCTGTGAGAAGAAATCACAAAACACAAAGCAGTTTCACAGAAAGATTCTTTCCAGTTTTTAACGGAAGATGTTTCCTTGTTCACCATAGCCCTCTAGAGACTTCCAAATTTCACTTTGCAAATTCCACAAGGACAGTCGTAGTGAAAGGCTTCTTGAGGGGAAATCTGTTACTCTGTGAGATGAATTAAAAGAACACCAAGCAGTTTCTCAGAAAGCATCTTTCCAGTTTTTAACGGATGATATTGCCTTTTTCACTATATCCCTCTATGGGTTTGGAAATATCACTTTGAAAATTCCACAAGAACAGTCTTAGCGAATGGCTTCTTGAGGGGAATGCTGTAACTCTTTGAGATGAACTAACAAAACAAAAAACAGTTTCTCAGAAAGCTTCCTTCCAGTTTTTAACGGAAAATATTTCCTTTTTCACCATACCCTCTATGGTCTCCCAAATATCACTTTGCAAATTCCACAAGAACTGTCTTAGCGAAAGGCTTCTTGAGGGGAAAGTTGTAACCCTCTGAGATGAATTAACAGAAAACAAAGTAGTTTCTCAGAAAGCTTCTTGCCGGTTTTTAACGGAAGATATTTCCTTTTCCACCATAGCCCTCTATGGGCTTCGAAATATCACTTTCCAAATTCCACAAGAACAGCCTTAGCGAAACGTTTCTTGAAGGGAAAGATGTAACTCTGTTAGATGAATTAACAGAACACAAAGCAGTTTCTCAGAAAGCTTCTTTCCAGTTTTTAACGGAAAATAGATCCTTTTTCCCCCAAAACCCCTGTGGGCTTCGAAATATCACTTTCCAAACTCCTCAAGAACAGCCGTAGTGAAAGGCTTCTTGAGGGGAAAGCTGTAACTCTGTGAGATGAATTAACAGAACACAAAGCAGTTTCTCAGACAGCTTGTTTCCACTTTTTAACTGAAGATATTTCGTTTTTCAAAATAGCCCTCTAAGGGCTTCCAAATATCACTTCGCAAATTCCACAAGAACAACCTCAGCGATAGGCTTCTTGAGGGGAAAGATGTAACTCTGTGAGATGAATTAACAGAACACAAAGCAGTTTCTCATACGGCCTCTTTCCAGTTTTTAACTGAAGATATTTCCTTTTTCACCATAGTCCTGTATGGGCCTCCAAATATCACTTTGCAAATTCCACAAGAACAGCCTTAACGAAAAGCTTCTTGAAGTGATAGCTGTAACTCTGTGAGATGAATTAACAGAACACAAAGCAGTCTCAGAAAGCTTCTTTCCAGTTTTTAACGGAAGATATTGCCTTCTTCACCACAGCCCTCTACAGGCCTCCAAATATCACTTTGCCAATTCCACAGGAACAGTCTTAGTGAAAGACTTCTTGAAGGGAAAGGTGTAACTCTGTGACATGAATTAACAGAACACAAAGTAGTTTCTCAGAAATCTTGTTTCCAGTTTTTATCGGAATATATTTTCTTTTTCACCATTGCCCACTAAGGGCTTCCAAATATCACTTTGCAAATTCCATAAGAACAGTCATGGCTAAAGGCTTCTTGAGGGTAAAGCTGTAGCTCTGTGAGATGAATTAACAGAACACAAAGCAGCTTCTCAGAAAGCTTCTTTCCAGTTTTTAACGGAAGATATTTCCTTTTTCACCATAGCCCTATAGGGGCTTCCAAATATCACTTTGCAAATTCCGCAAGAACAGCCTTAATGAGAGTCTTCTTGAAGGTAAAGCTGTAACTCTGTGAGATGAATTAACAGAACACAAAGCAGCTTCTCAGAAAGATTCTTTCCAGTTTTTTACGGAAGATATTGTCTTTTTCACCATAACCATCTCTGGCCTTCCAAATATCACTTGCAAATTCCTCCAGAACTGTCTTAGCGAAAGGCTTCTTTAGGGGAGTGCTGTAACTCTGTGATTGAATTAACAGAACACAAAGCAGTTTTTTAGAAATCTTTTTTCCAGTTTTTTTACGGAAGAAATTCCCTTTTTCACCACAGCCCTCTATAGGCTTCCAAATATCACTTTGCAAATCCCACAAGAACAGTACTATGGAAAGTCTTCTTGAGGGGAAAGCTGTAACTCAGTGAGGTGCATTAAGAGAACACATGGCAGTTTCTCAGAAAGCTTATTTCCAGTTTTTAAGAGAAAATATTTTCTTTTTCACCATAACCCTCTATGGGCTTCCAAATATGACTTTGCAAATTCCACAAGAAGAGTCTTAGTGATCGGCTTCTTGAGGGGAAAGCTGTAACTCTGTGAGATGAATTAACAGAACACAAAGCAGTTTCTCAGAAAGCGTCCTTCCAGTTTTCAACGGAAGATATTTTCTTTTACAACATAGCGCTCTATGGTCTTCTAAATATCACTTTCCAAATTCCACAAGAACAGTCTTAGCGAAAGGCTTCTTGAGGGCAAAGCTGTAACTCTGTGAGATGAATTAAGAGAACACAAAGCAGTTTCTCAGAACACTTCTTTCCAGTTTTTAACTGAACATATTTCCTTTTTCACCCTAGCCAACTACGGGCTTCCAAATATCACTTTGCCAATTCCACAAGCACAGCCTTAGCGAACGGCTTCTTGAAGGGAAAGCTGTAACTCTGTGACATGAATTAACAGAACACAAAGCAGTTTCTCAGAATGCTTCTTCCAGTTTTTAACTTAGGATATTTCCTTTTTCAGAGATGAATTAACAGAACACAAAGCAGTTTCTCAGAAAGTTTCTTTCCAGTTTTTAACTGAAGATATTTCCTTTTTCACCATAGCCCTCTAGGGGCTTCCAAATATCACTTTGCAAATTCCACAAGAACAGTCGTAGCGAAAGGCTTCTTGAGAAGATAGCAGTAACGCTGTGAGATGAATTAACAGAACACAAAGCAGTTTCTCAGAAGTTTCTTTCCAGTTTTTAACTGAAGATATTTCCTTTTACACCATAGTCCTCTAGGGGCTTCCTAATATCACTTTGCAAATTCCACAAGAACAGTCTTAGCGAAAGGCATCTGAGGGGAAAGCTGTAACTCTGTGAGGTGAATTAACAGAACACAAAGCAGTTTCTCAGAAAGCTTCTTTCCAGTTTTTAACGGAAGATATTTCCTTTCTCACCATAGCGCTCTATGGTCTTCTAAGTATCACTTTCCAAATCCCACAAGAACAGTCTTAGCGAAAGGCTTCTTGAGGTAAAAGCTGTAACTCTGTGAGATGAATAAACGTAACACAAAGCAGTTTCTCAGGAATCTTCTCTCCAGTTTTTACTGAATATGTTTCATTTTTCACCATAGACATCTATGAGATTTGAAATATCACTTTGCAATTTCCACAAGAACAGTCTTAGCGAAAGCCTTCTTGAAGGGAAAGCTGTAATCAGAAAGCTTTTTTCGAATTTTTAACAGAAGATATTTCCTTTTACACCATAGGCCTACATGGACTTCCAAATATCACCCTTTAAATTCCACAAGCACAGTCTTAGCGAAAGGCTTCTTGAGAGGAAGGCTGTAACTCTGTGAGATGATTTCACGGAAAACAAAGCAGTTTCTCAGAAAGCTTCTTTCCAGTTTTTAACTGAAGATATTTACTTTTTCACCAATGCCATCTATGGGCTTCAAAATATCACTCTTCAAATTACACAAGAACAGTCTTAGCGAAAGGCTTAGTGAGGGGAAAGCTGTAAATCTGTGATATGAATTAACAGAACAGAGTGCAGTTTGTCAGAAAGCTTCCTTTAAGTTTTTAAATGAAGATATTTCCTTTTTCACCATTGCCCTCTATGGGATTCCGAATATCACTTTTCAAATTCCAAAAGAACAGTCTTAGCGAAGGGCTTCTTGAGGAGAAAGCTGTAACTCTGTGAGACGAATTAACACAACAGAGTGCAGTTTCTCAGAAACCTTTTTCCAGGTTTTAACTGAAGATATTTCCTTTTTCACCATAGCTCTCTAAGGGCTTCCAAATATCGCTTTGCAAATTCCACAAGAACAGTCTTAGCGAACGGCTTCCTGAGGGGTAAGATGTAACTCTGTGAGATGAATTAACAGAACAGAGTGAAGTTTCTCAGAAAGCATCTTTCCAGTTTTAAACTGAAGATGTTTCCTTTTTCACCATTGCCATCTTTGGGCTTCCAAATATCACTCTTCAAATTCCACAAGAACAGTCTTAGCGAAAGGCTTTTTGAGTGTAAAGCTGTAACTCTGTGAGATGAATTAACGGAACACAAAGCAGTTTCTCAGAAAGCTTCTTTCCAGTTTTTAACTGAAGATATTTCCTTTTTCACCATAGCCCTGCATGGGCTTACAAATATCACTTTGCAAAATCCACAACAACAGCTTTATCGAAAGGCTTCTTGAGGGGAAAGCTGTAACTCTGTGAGATGAATTAAGAGAACACAAAGCTGTTTCTCAGAATGCTTCTTTTCAGTTTTTATCTTAGGATATTGCCTTTTTCAGCATAGCCCTCTATGGTCTTCCAAATATCACATTGCAAATTCCATAAGAACAGTCTTAGCGAAAGGCTTCTTGAGGGGAAAGCTGTAACTCTGTGAGACGAATTAACAGAACAGAGTGCAGTTGCTCAGAAAGCTTGTTTCCTGTTTTTAACTGAAGATATTTCCTTTTTCACAATAGCCCTCTATGGGCTTCCAAATATCGCTTTGCAAATTCCACAAGAACATTCTTAGCGAAGGTTTCTTGAGGGGAAAGTTGTAACTCTGGGAGATGAATTAGCAGAACAGAGTGCAGTTTCTCAGAAAGCTTCTTTCCAGTATTAAACTGAAGATGTTGCCTTTTTCGCCATTGCCCTCTATGGGCTTCCAAATATCGCTTTGCAAATTCCACAAGAACAGTCTTAGCGAACGGCTTCTGGAAGGGAAAGCTGTAACTCTGTGAGATGAATTAACAGAATGCAAAGCAGTTTCTCAGAAAGCTTCTTTCCAGTTTTAAACTGAAGATGTTTCCTTTTTCACCATTGCCCTCTCTGTTCTTCCAAATATCACTCTTCAAATTCCACAAGATCAGTCTTAGCGAAAGGTTTCTTGAGGGGAAAGCTGTAACTCTGTGACATGAATGAGCAGAACACAGAGCAGTTTCCCCGAAAGCTTCTTTCCCGTTTTTAACTGAAGATATTTCCTTTTTCACCATTGCCCTCTATGGGATTCCAAATATCACTTTTCAAATTCCAAAAGAACAGTCTTAGCGAAAGGCTTCTTGAGGGGAAAGCTGTAACTCTGTCAGACGAATTAACAGAACAGAGTGGAGTTTCTCAGAAAGCTTTTTTCCGGTTTTTAACTGAAGATATTTCCTTTTTCACCATATCCCTCTATGGGCTTCCAAATATCGCTTTGCATATTCCACAGGAACAGTGTTAGCGAACGGCTTCTTGAGGGGAAAGCTGTAACTCTGTGAGATGAATTCAAGGAACACAAAGCAGTTTCTCAGAAAACTTCTTTCCAGTCTTTAAATGAAGATATTTCCTTTTTCACCATTGCCCTCAATGGGCTTCCAAATATCACTGTTCAAATTCCACAAGAACAGTCTTAGCAAAAGGATTCTTGGGGAAAGCTGTAACGCTGTGAGATGAATTTACAGAACACAGAGCAGTTTCCCCGAAAGGTTTTTTCCAGTTTTTTACTGAAGATATTTCCTTTTTCACCATTATCCCCTTTGGGATTCCAAATATCCCTTTTCAAATTCCAAAAGAACAGTCTTAGCGAAAGGCTTCTTAGGGGAACGCTGTAACTCTTTGAGACGAATTAACAGAACAGAGTGCAGTTTCTCAGAGAGCTTCTTTCCAGTTTTTAAATGAAGATATTTCCTTTTTCACCATAGCCCTCTACGGGCTTCCAATTATGGCTTTACAAATTCCACAAGAACAGTCTTAGCGTAGGGCTTCTTGAGGGGAAAGATGTAGCCCTCTATGGGCTCCCAAATATCGCTTTGCAAATTCCACAAGAACAGTCTTAGCGAACGGCTTCTTGAGTGGAAAGATGTAACTCTGTAAGATGAAATAACAGAACAGAGTGCAGTTTCTCAGAAAGCTTCTTTCCAGTTTTAAACTGAAGATGTTTCCTTTTTCACCATTGCCCTCTACGGCCTTCGAAATATAACCCTTCAAATTCCACAAAAACAGTCTTATCGAAAGGCTTCTTGAAGGGAAAGCTGTAACTCTGTGAGATGAATTAACAGAACAGAGTGCAGTTTTTCTCAGAAAGCTTCTTTCCAGTTTTAAACTGAAGTTGTTTCTTTTTCACCATTGCCCTGTACGGGCTCCCAAATATCACCCTTCAAATTACACAAGAACAGTCTTAGCGAAAGGCTTCTTGAGGGGAAAGATGTAACTCCGTGAGATGCATTAACAGAACAGAGTGCAGTTTGTCAGAAAGCTTCTTTTCAGTTTTTAACTGAAGATATTTCCTTTTTTACCATTGCCCTCTACGGGATTCCAAATATCACTTTTCATATTTTAAAAGAGCAGTCTTAGCGAAAGGCTTCTTGAGTGGAAAGATGTAACTCTGTAAGATGAAATAACAGAACAGAGTGCAGTTTCTCAGAAAGCTTCTTTCCAGTTTTAAACTGAAGATGTTTCCTTTTTCACCATTGCCCTCTACGGCCTTCGAAATATAACCCTTCAAATTCCACAAAAACAGTCTTATCGAAAGGCTTCTTGAAGGGAAAGCTGTAACTCTGTGAGATGAATTAACAGAACAGAGTGCAGTTTCTCAGAAAGCTTCTTTCCAGTTTTAAACTGAAGTTGTTTCTTTTTCACCATTGCCCTGTACGGGCTCCCAAATATCACCCTTCAAATTACACAAGAACAGTCTTAGCGAAAGGCTTCTTGAGGGGAAAGATGTAACTCCGTGAGATGCATTAACAGAACAGAGTGCAGTTTGTCAGAAAGCTTCTTTTCAGTTTTTAACTGAAGATATTTCCTTTTTTACCATTGCCCTCTACGGGATTCCAAATATCACTTTTCATATTTTAAAAGAACAGTCTTAGCGAAAGGCTTCTTGAAGGGAAAGCTGTAACTCTGTGAGACGAATTATCAGAACAGAGTGCAGTTTCTCAGAAATCTTCTTTCCAGTTTTTAACGGTAGATATATCCTTTTTCACCATAGCCCTCTACGGGCTTCCAAATATCACTAGGCAAATTCCACAAGAACAGTCTTAGCGAAAGACTTCTGGAGGGGAAAGCTGTAACTCTGTGAGATGAATTAACAGAACAGAAAACAGTTTCTCTGAAATCTTCTTTCCAGTTTTTAACGGTAGATATTTCCTTTTTCACCATAGCCCTCTATGGGCTAACAAATATCACTTTGCAAATTCCACAAGAATAGTCTTTGTGAAAGACTTCTTGAGGCGAAAGCTGTAACTCTGTGAAATGAATTAACAAATACAAAGGAGTCTCTCAGAAAGCTTCTTTCCAGTTTTTAATTGAAGATATTTCCTTTTTCACCATAGCCGTCTATGGGCTTCCAAATATCACTTTGCAAATCCCACAAGAACAGTCTTAGCCAAAGGCTTCTTTAGGGGAAAGCTGTAACTCTGTGAGATGAATTAACAGAACACAAACAGTTTCTCAGAAAGTTTCTTTCCAGATTTTAACTGAAGATATTTTCTTTTTCACCATAGCCCTCTATGGGATTCCAAATATCACTTTGCAAATTTCACAAGAACAGTTTTAGCGAAAGGCTCCTTGTGGGGAAAGCTGTAACTCGTTGAGATGTATAAACAAAACACACGGCAATTTCTCAGAATGCTTCTTTCCAGTTTTTAACGGAAGATATTTCCTTTTTCACCATAGCTCTATATGGGCTTCCAAATATCACTTTGGAAATTTCACAAGAACAGTCTTAGTGAACGAATTATTGAGGGGAAGGCTGTAATTCTGTGAGATGAACGAACAGAACACACAGCATATTCTCAGAAAGCTTCTTTTCAGTTTTTATCTTAGGATATTTCCATTAGCCCTCCATGGGTTTCCAAATATCACTTTGCAAATCCCACAGCAACAGTCTTAGTGAAAGGCTTCTGGAAGGGAAAGCTGTAACCCTGTAAGATGAAATAACAGAACACAAAGCACTTTCTCAGAAAGCTTCTTTCCAGTTTTTAACGGAAGATATTTCCTTTTTCACCATAGCGCTCTATGGGCTTCCAAATATCTCTTTGCAAATTCCACAAGAACAGTCTTAGCGAAAGGCTTCTTGAGGGGAACACTGTAACTCTTTGAGATGAATTTACAGATCACAAGCAGTTTCTCAGAAAGCTTCTTTCCAGTTTTTAACTGAAGATATTTCCTTTTTCACCATAGCCCTGCATGGGCTTACAAATATCTCTTTGCAAAATCCACATCAACAGCTTTATCGAAAGGCTTCTTGAGGGGAAAGCTGTAACTCTGTGAGATGAATTCACAGAACACAAAGCAGTTTCTCAGAAAGCTTCTTTCCAGTTTTTAACTGAAGATATTTCCTTTTTCACCATTGCCCTCTATGGGCTTCCAAATATCACTCTTCAAATTCCACAAGAACAGTCTTAGCGAAAGGCTTCTTGAGGGGAAAGCTGTAACTCTGTGACATGAATTCACAGAGCACAGAGCAGTTTCCCCAAAAGCTTCTTTCTAGTTTTTAACTGAAGATATTTCTTTTTTCACCATTGCCCTCTATGGGGTTCCAAATATAACTCTTCAAATTCCACAAGAACCACCTTAGCGAAAGGCTTCTTGAGGGGAAAGCTGTAACTCTGTGAGATGAATTCACAGAACAGAAAGCAGTTCCTCAGAAAGCTTCCTCCCAGTTTTTAACGGAAGATATTTCCTTTTTCACCGAAGCCCTCTATTGGCTTCCAAATATCACTTTTCCAATTCCACAAGAACAGCCTTATCGAAAGGCTTCTTGAGGGGAAAGCTGTAACTCTGTGAGATGAATTAAGAGAACACAAAGCTGTTTCTCAGAATGCTTCTTTTCTGTTTTTATCTTAGGATATTTCCTTTTTCAGCATAGCCCTCTATGGTCTTCCAAATATCACATTGCAAATTCCATAAGAACGTTCTTAGTGAAAGGATTCTTGAGGGGAAAGTTGTAACTCTGTGAGATGAATTAGAGGAACACAAAGCAGTTTCTCAGAAAGCTTCTTTACACTTTTTAACGGAAGATATTTCCTTTTTCTCCATAGCCCTTTATGGGCTTCAAAATATTACTTTGCAAATTCCACAAGAACAGCCTTTGCGAAATGCTTCTTGATGGGAAAGTTGTAACTCTGTGAGATGAATTAACCGAACACAAAGCAGTTTCTCAAAAAGCTTCTTTCCAGTTTTAAGCGGGAGATATTTCCTTTTTCACCACAGCCCTCTATGGGCTTCCAAATATCACTTTGCAAATTCCACAAGAACAGTCTTAAGGAAAGGCTTCTTGAGGGGAAAGCTGTAACTCTGTGAGATGAATTAACAGAACAGAGTGCAGTTTGTCAGAAGTCTTCTTTTCAGTTTTTAACTGAAGATATTTCCTTTTTCACCATTGCCCTCTATGGGATTCCAAATATCACTTTTCAAATTCCAAAAGAACAGTCTTAGCGAAAGGCTTCTTGAAGGAAAAGCTGTAACTCTGTGAGACGAATTAACAGAACAGGGTGCAGTTTCTCAGAAATCTTCTTTCCAGTTTTTAGCTGAAGATATTTCCTTTTTCACCACAGCCCTCTATGGGCTTCCAAATATCGCTTTGGAAATTCCACAAGAACTGTCTTAGCGAACGGCTTCTTGAGTGGAAAGATGTAACTCTGTAAGATGAAATAACACAACAGAGTGCAGTTTCTCAGAAAGTTTCTTTCCAGTTTTAAACTGTAGATGTTTCCTTTTTCACCATTGCCCTCTATAGGCTTCCAAATATAACCCTTCAAATTCCACAAGAACAGTCTTAGCGAAAGGCTTCTTGAGGGGAAAGATGTAACACTGTGACATGAATTAACAGAACACAGAGCAGTTTCACCGAAAGCTTCTATCCAGTTTTTAACTGAAGATATGTCCTTTTTCACCATTGCCCTCTAAGGGCTTCCAAATATCACTTTTCAAATTCCACAAGAACAGTCTTATCGAAAGGCTTCTTGAAGGGAAAGCTGTAACTCTGTGAGATGAATTAACAGAACAGAGTACAGTTTGTCAGAAGTCTTCTTTTCAGTTTTTAACTGAAGATATTTCCTTTTTCACCATTGCCCTCTATGGGATTCCAAATATCTCTTTTGAAATTCCAAAAGAACAGTCTTAGCGAAAGGCTTCTTGAGGGGAAAGCTGTAACTGTGTGGGACGAATTAACAGAACAGAGTGCAGTTTCTCAGAAAGCTTCTTTCCAGTTTTAAACTGTAGATGTTTCCTTTTTCACCATTGCCCTCTATAGGCTTCCAAATATAACCCTTCAAATTCCACAGGAACAGTCTTAGCGAAAGGCTTCTTGAGGGGAAAGATGTAACACTGTGACATGAAATAACAGAACACAGAGCAGTTTCACCGAAAGCTTCTATCCAGTTTTTAACTGAAGATATTTCCTTTTTCACCATTGCCCTCTAAGGACTTCCAAATATCACTTTTCAAATTCCACAAGAACAGTCCTATCGAAAGGCTTCTTGAAGGGAAAGCTGTAACTCTGTGAGATGAATTAACAGAACAGAGTACAGTTTGTCAGAAGTCTTCTTTTCAGTTTTTAACTGAAGATATTTCCTTTTTCACCATTGCCGTCTCTGGGATTCCAAATATCTCTTTTCAAATTCCAAAAGAACACTCTTAGCGAAAGGCTTCTTGAGGGGAAAGCTGTAACTCTGTGGGACGAATTAACAGAACAGAGTGCAGTTTCTCAGAAAGCTTCTTTCCAGTTTTTAACTGAAGATATTTCCTTTTTCACCATAGCCCTCTATGGGCTTCCAAATATCGCTTTGCAAATTCCACAAGAACCGTCTTAGCGAACGGCTTCTTGATGGGAAAGATGTAATTCTGTGACATGAATTAACAGTACAGAGTGCAGTTTCTCAGAAAGCTTCTTTCCAGTTTTAAACTGAAGATGTTTCTTTTTCACCATTGCCCTGTACGGGCTTCCAAATATCACCCTTCAAATTACACAAGAACCGTCTTATCGAAAGGCTTCTTGAGGGGAAAGCTGTAACTCTGTGAGATGAATTCACAGAACACAAAGCAGTTTCTCAGAAAGCTTCTTTCCAGTTTTTAACTGAAGATATTTCCTTTTTCACCATTGCCCTCTATGGGCTTCCAAATATCACTCTTCAAATTCCACAAGAAGAGTCTTAGTGAAAGGCTTCTTGAGGGGAAAGCTGTAACTCTGTGAGATGAATTCACAGAACACAAAGCAGTTTCTCATAAAGCTTCTTTCCAGTTTTTAACTGAAGATATTTCCTTTTTCACCATTGCCCTCTATGGGCTTCCAAATATCACTCTTCAAATTCCACAAGAACAGCCTTAGCGAAACGATTCTTGAGGGGAATGCTGTAACTCTGTGACATGAATTCACAGAGCACAGAGCGGTTTCCCCAAAAGCTTCTTTCCAGTTCTTAACTGAAGATATTTCCTTTTTCACCATAGCCCTCTATGGGCCTCCAAATATCACTTTGCAAATTTCACAGGAACCGTCTTAGCGAAAGGCTTCTTGAGGGGAAAGCTGTAACTCGTTGAGATGTATCAACAAAACACACGGCAATTTCTCAGAATGCTTCTTTCCAGTTTTTAACGGAAGATATTTCCTGTTTCACCATAGCTCTCTATGGGCTTCCAAATATCACTTTGGAAATTTCACAAGAACAGTCTTAGTGAACGGATTATTGAGGGGAAGGCTGCAATTCTGTGAGATGAACGAACAGAACACACAGCATTTTCTCAGAAAGCTTCTTTTCAGTTTTTATCTTAGGATATTTCCGTTTTCTCCATAGCCCTCTATGGGCTTCCAAATATCACTTTGCAATTCCCACACAAACAGTCTTAGCGAAAGGTTTCTTGAGCGCAAAGCTGTAACGCGGTGAGATGTCTTACACGAACACACGGCAGTTTCTCAGAAAGCATCTTTCAACTTTTTAACGGTAGATATTTCCTTTTTCACCGTAGCCCTCTATGGGCTTCCAAATATCACTTTGCAAATTTCACAAGAACAGTTTGAGCGAAAGTCTTGTTGAGGGCAAAGCTGTAAGTCAGTGAGATGTATTAACACAACACACGGCAATTTCTCAGAATGCTTCTTTCCAGTTTTTAACGGAAGATATTTTCTTTTTCACCGTAGCCCTCTATGGGCTTCCAAATGTCACTTTGTAAATTTCACAAAAACAGCCTTAGTGAACGGATTCTTTAGGGTAAAACTGTAACTCTGTGAGATGAACTAACATAACACAAAGCAGTTTCTCAGAAAGCTTCTTTTCGGTGTTTATCTTAGGATATTTCCATTTTCAACATAGCCCCCTATGGGCTTCGAAATATCACTTTGCAAATTCCACAAGAACAGTCTTAGCGGAAGGCTTGTGGAGGAGAAAGCTCTAACTCAGTGAGATGAATTAACAGAACACAAAGCAGTTTCTATGAAATCTTCTTTCCAGTTTTTAACAGAAGATTTTTCGTTTTACACCATAGCCCCCTAAGGGCTTCAAAATATCACTTTGCAAATTCCACAAGAACACTCTTAGCGAAGGGCTTCTTGAGGGGAGAGCTCTAACTCTCCGGGATGAAATAGCAGAACACAAGGCAGTTTCTTAGAAAGCCTCTTTCCAGGTTTTAACTGAAGATATTTCCTTTTTCACCTTAGCCCTTTATGGGTTTCCAAATATCACTTTGCAAATCCCACAGGAACAGTCTTAGCGAAAGGCTTCTGGAAGGGAAAGCTGTAACCCTGTAAGATGAAATAACAGAACACAAAGCAGTTTCTCAGAAAGCTTCTTTCCAGTTTTTAACGGAAGATATTTCCTTTTTCACCATAGCGATCTATGGGATTCCAAATATCACCTTGCTAATTCCACAAGAAGAGTATTAGCGAAAGGCTTCTTGAGGGGAAAACTGTAACTCTGTGAGATGAATTAACAGAACACAAAGAAGTTTCTCAGAAATCTTCTTTCCAGTTTTTAAAGGAAGATATTTCCTTTTTCACCATAGCACTCTATGGGCTTCCAAATATCACTTTGCAAATTCCACAAGAAGAGTCTTAGTGAAAGACTTCCTGAAGCAAAAGCTGTAACTCTGTGAAATGAATTAACAAATACAAAGGAGTCTCTCAGAAAGCTTCTTTCCAGTTTTTAATTGAAGATATTTCCTTTTTCACCATAGCCCTCAATGGGCTTCCAAATATCACTTTGCAAATCCCATAAGAACAGTCTTAGCCAAAGGCTTCTTTAGGGGAAAACTGTAATTCTGTGAGACGAATTAACAGAACACAAACAGTTTCTCAGAAAGCTTCTTTCCAGATTTTAACTGAAGATATTTCCTTTTTCACCATAACCCTCTATGGGCTTCCAAATATCACTTTGCAAATTTCACAAGAACCGTCTTAGCAAAAGGCTTCTTGAGGGGAAAGCTGGAACTCGTTGAGATGTATCAACAAAACACACGGCAATTTCTCAGAATGCTTCTTTCCAGTTTTTAACGGAAGATATTTCCTTTTTCACCATAGCTCTCTATGGGCTTCCAAATATCACTTTTGAAATTTCACAAGAACAGTCTTAGTGAACGGATATTTGAGGGGAAGGCTGTAATTCTCTGAGATGAACGAACAGAACACACAGCATTTTGTCAGAAAGCTTCTTTTCAGTTTTTATCTTAGGATATTTCCATTTTCTCCATTGCCCTCTATGGGCTTCCAAATATCACTTTGCAAATCCCACAGGAACAGTCTTAGCGAAAGGTTTCTGGAAGGGAGAGCTGTAACCCTGTAAGATGAAATAACAGAACACAAAGCAGTTTCTCAGAAAGCTTCTTTCCAGTTTTTAAGGGAAGATATTTCCTTTTTCATCATAGCGCTCTATGATCTTCCAAATATCACTTTGTAAATTCCACAAAAACAGTCTTAGCAAAATGCTTCTTGTGGGGAAAGCTGTAACTCTTTGAGATGAATTTACAGAACACAAGCAGTTTCTCAGAAAGCTTCTTTCCATTTTTTAACTGAAGATATTTCCTTTTTCACCATAGCCCTGCATGGGCTTACAAATATCACTTTGCAAATTCCACAACAACAGCCTTAGCGTAAGGCTTCTTGAGGGAAAAGCTGTAATTCTCTCAGATGAATTAACAGAACACAAAGTAGTTTCTCAGAAAGCTTCGTTTCAGATTTTATCTTAGGCTATTTCCTTATTCATCTCTGCCCTCTATCGGCTTCCAAATATCACTTTGAAAATTCCACAAGAACAGTCTTAGTGAACGGCTTTTTGAGAAGAAAATTGTAAATCTGTGAGATGAATTAACAGAACACAAAGCAGTTTGCGAGAAAGCTTCTTTACAGTTTTTTTCTTAGGTAATTTCCTTTTTCACCATAGCCCTCTATGGGCTTCCAAATATCACTTTGCAAATTCCACAAGAACAGTCTTAGCGAAGGGCTTCTGGAGAAAAATGCTGTAACTCTGAGAGATGAATTAACAGAACACAAAACAGTTTCTCAGAAATCTTCTTTCCAGTTTTTAACGGAACATATTTCCTTTTTCACCATAGCCCTGTATTTGCTTCCAAATATCACTTTGCAATTTCCAGAAGAACAGTCTTTGCGGAGGGCTTCTGGAGGGGAAGGTTTTTACTCTGTGAGATGAATTAACAGAACACAAAGCAGTTTCTCAGAAATCTTCTTTCCAGTTTTTAACGGTAGATATTTCCTTTTTCACCATAGCCCTCTATGGGCTTCCAAATATCACTTTGCAAATTCCACAAGAACAGTCTTAGTGAAAGACTTCTTGAAGAGAAAGCTATAACTCTGTGAAATGAATTAACAAATAAAAAGGAGTCTCTCAGAAAGCTTCTTTCCAGTTTTTATTTGAAGATATTTCCAATGTCACCATAACCCTCTATGGGCTTCCAAATATCACTTTGCAAATCCCACAAGAACAGCCTTAGCCAAAGGCTTCTTTAGGGGAAAGCTGTAACTCTGTGAGATGAATTAACAGAACAAAAACTGTTTCTCAGAAAGCTTCTTTCCAGATTTTAACTGAAGATATTTCCTTTTTCACCGTAGCCCTCAATGGGCTTCCAAATATCACTTTGCAAATTTCACAAGAACAGTCTTAGTGAAAGGCTCCTTGAGGGTAAAGCTGTAACTCAATGAGATGTATCAACAAAACACACGGCAATTTCTCAGAATTCTTCTTTCCAGTTTTTAACCGAAGATATTTCCTTTTTCACCATAGCTCTATATGGGCTTCCAAATATCACTTTGGAAATTTCACAAGAACAGTGTTAGTGAGCGAATTATTGAGGGGAAGGCTTTAATTATGTGAGATGAACGAGCAGAACACACAGCATTTTCTCAGAAAGCTTCTTTTCAGTTTTTATCTTAGGATATTTCCATTTTCACCAATGCCCTCTATGGGCTTCCAAATATCACTTTGCAAATCCCACAGGAACAGTCTTAGCGAAAGTCTTCTGGAAGGGAGAGCTGTAACCCTGTAAGATGAAATAACAGAACACAAAGCAGTTTCTCAGAAAACTTCTTTCCAGTTTTTAACGGAAGATATTTCCTTTTTCACCATAGGGCTCTATGGGCTTCCAAATATCACTTTGCAAATTCCACAAGAACAGTCTTAGCGAAAGGCTTCTTGAGGGGAAAGCTGTAACTCTGTGAGATGAGTTAACAGAACACAAAGTAGTTTCTCAGAAAGCTTCTTTTCAGATTTTATCTTAGGCTATTTCCTTTTTCATCACAGCCCTCTATCGGCTTCCAAATATCACATTGAAAATTCCACAAGAACAGTCTTAGTGAACGGCTTTTTGAGAAGAAAGCTGTAAATCTGTGAGATGAATTAACAGAACACAAAACAGTTTCCGAGAAAGCTTCTTTACAGTTTTTTTCTTAGGTAATTTCCTTTTTCACCATAGCCCTCTATGGGCTTCTAAATATCACTTTGCAAATTCCACAAGAACAGTCTTAGCGAAGTGCTTCTGGAGGAAAATGCTGTAACTCTGAGAGATGAATTAACAGAACACAAAGCAGTTTCTCAGAAATCTTCCTTCCAGTTTTTAACGGAACATATTTCCTTTTTCACCATAGCCCTGTATTTGCTTCCAAATATCACTTTGCAATTTCCAGAAGAACAGTCTTTGCGGAGGGCTTCTGGAGGGGAAGTTTTTAACTCTATGAGATGAATTAAGAAAACACAAAGCAGTTTCTCAGAAATCTTCTTTCCAGTTTTTAACTTAAGATATATCCTTTATCACCATAGCCCTCTACGGGCTTCCAAATATCACTATGCAAATTCCACAAGAACAGTCTTAGCGAAAGACTTCTGGAGGGGAAAGCTGTAACTCTGTGAGATGAATTAACAGAACACAAAGAAGTTTCTCAGAAATCTTCTTTCCAGTTTTTAAAGGAAGATATTTCCTTTTTCACCATAGCCCTCTATGGGCTTCCAAATATCACTTTGCAAATTCCACAAGAACAGTCTTAGTGAAAGACTTCTTGAAAAGAATGCTGTAACTCTATGAAATGAATTAAAAAATAAAAAGGAGTCTCTCAGAAAGCTTCTTTCCAGTTTTTAATTGAAGATATTTCCTTTTTCTCCATAGCCCTCTATGGGCTTCAAAATATCACTTTGCAAATCCCACAAGAACAGTCTTAGCCAAAGGCTTCTTTAGGGGAAAGCTGTAACTCTGTGAGATGAATTAACAGAACACAAACAGTTTCTCAAAAAGCTTGTTTCCAGATTTTACTGAAGATATTTCCTTTTTCACCATAGCCCTCTATGAGCTTCCATATATCACTTTGCGAATTTCACAAGAACAGTCTTAGTGAAAGGCTTCTTGAGGGGAAAGCTGTAACTCGTTGAGATGTATCAACAAAACACACGGCAATTTCTCAGAATGCTTCTTTCCAGTTTTTAACGGAAGATATTTCCTTTTTCACCATTGCTCTATATGGGCTTCCAAATATCACTTTGGAAATTTCACAAGAACAGTCTTAGTGAACGAATTATTGAGGGGAACGCTGTAACTCTGTGAGATGAATTTACAGAACACAAGCAGTTTCTCAGAAAGCTTCTTTCCAGTTTTTAACTGAAGATATTTCCTTTTTCACCATAGCCCTGCAAGGGCTTACAAATATCACTTTGCAAATTCCACAACAACAGCCTTAGCGTAAGGCTTCTTGAGGGAAAAGCTGTAATTCTGTGAGATGAATTAACAGAACACAAAGTAGTTTCTCAGAAAGCTTCTTTTCAGATTTTATCTTAGGCTATTTCCATTTTCATCACAGCCCTCTATCGGCTTCCAAATATCATATTGAAAATTCCACAAGAACAGTCTTAGTGAACGGCTTTTTGAGAAGAAAGCTGTAAATCTGTGAGATGAATTAACAGAACACAAAGCAGTTTCCGAGAAAGCTTCTTTACAGTCTTTTTCTTAGGTAATTTCCTTTTTCACCATAGCCCTCTATGGGCTTCCAAATATCACTTTGCAAATTCCACAAGAACAGTCTAAGCGAAGTGCTTCTGGAGGAAAATGCTGTAACTCTGAGAGATGAATTAACAGAACACAAAGCAGTTTCTCAGAAATCATCTTTCCAGTTTTTAACAGAACATATTTCCTTTTTCACCATAGCCCTATATTTGCTTCCAAATATCACTTTGCAATTTCCAGAAGAACAGTCTTTGCGGCGGACTTCTGGAGGGGAAGGTTTTAACTCTGTGAGATGAATTAAAAAAACACAAAGCAGTTTCTCAGAAATCTTCTTTCCAGTTTTTAACTTAAGCTATATCCTTTATCACCATAGCCCTCTACGGGCTTCCAAATATCACTTTGCAAATTCCACAAGACCAGGCTTAGCGAAAGATTTCTGGAGGGGAAAGCTGTAACTCTGTGAGATGAATTAACAGAACACAAAGAAGTCTCTCTGAAATCTTCTGTCCAGTTTCTAAAGGAAGATATTTCCTTTTTCACCATAGCCCTCTATGGGCTTCCAAATATCACTTTGCAAATTCCACAAGAACAGTCTTAGTGAAGGACTTCTTGAAGAGAAAGCTGTAACTCTGTGAAATGAATTAAAAAATACAAAGGAGTCTCTCTGAAATCTTCTGTCCAGTTTTTAAAGGAAGATATTTCCTTTTTCTCCATAGCCCTCTATGGGCTTCCAAATATGACTTTGCAAATCCCACAAGAACACTGTTAGCCAAAGGCTTCTTTAGGGGAAAGCTGTAACTCTGTGAGATGAATTAACAGAACACAAACAGTTTCTCAGAAAGTTTCTTTCCAGATTTTAACCGAAGATATTTCCTTTTTCACCATAGCCCTCTATGGGCTTCCATATATCACTTTGCAAATTTCACAAGAACAGTCTTAGCGAAAGGCTTCTTGAGGGAAAAGCTGTAACTCGTTGAGATGTATCAACAAAACACACGGCAATTTCTCAGAATGCTTCTTTCCAGTTTTTAACGGAAGATATTTCCTTTTTCACCATAGCTCTCTATGGGCTTCCAAATATCACTTTGGAAATTTCACAAGAACAGTGTTAGTGAACGGATTATTGAGGGGAAGGCTGTAATTCTGTGAGATGAACGAACAGAACACACAGCATTTTCTCAGAAAGCTTCTTTTCAGTTTTTATCTTAGGATATTTCCATTTTCTCAATAGCCCTCTATGGACTTCCTAATATCACTTTGCAAATCCGACAGGAACAGTCTTAGCGAAAGGCTTCTGGAAAGGAAAGCTGTAACCCTGCAAGATGAAATAACAGAACACAAAGCAGTTTCTCAGAAAGCTTCTTTCCAGTTTTTAACGGAAGATATTTCCTTTTTCACCATCGCGCTCCATGGGCTTCCAAATATCACTTTGCAAATTCCAGAAGAACAGTCTTAGCGAAAGGCTTCTTCAGGGGAACACTGTAACTCTTTGAGATGAATTTACAGAACACAAGCAGTTTCTCAGAAAGCTTCTTTCCAGTTTTTAACTGAAGATATTTCCTTTTTCACCATAGCCCTGCATGGGCATACAAATATCACTTTGCAAATTCCGCAACAACAGCCTTAGCTTAAGGCTTCCTGAGGGAAAAGCTGTAATTCTGAGAGATGAGTTAACAGAACACAAAGTAGTTTCTCAGAAAGCTTCTTTTCAGATTTTATCTTAGGCTATTTACTTTTTCATCACAGCCCTCTATCGGCTTCCAAATATCACTTTGAAAATTCCACAAGACCAGTCTTAGTGAACGGCTTTTTGAGAAGAAAGCTGTAAATCTGTGAGATGAATTAACAGAACACAAAACAGTTTCCGAGAAAGCTTCTTTACAGTTTTTTTCTTAGGTTATTTCCTTTTTCACCATAGCCCACTATGGGCTTCCAAATAACACTTTGCAAATTCCACAAGAACAGTCTTAGTGAAGGGCTTCTGGAGGAAAATGCTGTAACTCTGAGAGATGAATTAGCAGAACACAAAGCAGTTTCTCAGAAATCTTCTTTCCAGTTTTTAACGGAACATATTTCCTTTTTCACCATAGCCCTCTATTTGCTTCCAAATATCACTTTGCAATTTCCCGAAGAACACTCTTTGCGGAGGGCTTCTGGAGGGGAAGGTTTTAACTCTGTGAGATGAATTAAGAGAACACAAAGCAGTTTCTCAGAAATCTTCTTTCCAGTTTTTAACGGAAGATATATCCTTTTTCACCATAGCCCTCTTCGGGCTTACAAATATCACTATGCAAATTCCACAAGAACAGTTTTAGCGAAAGACTTCTGGAGGGGAAAGCTGTAACTCTGTGAGATGAATTAACAGAACACAAAGCACTTTCTCAGAAATCTTCTTTCCAGTTTTTAACGGAAGATATTTCCTTTTTCACCATAGCCCTCTATGGGCTTCCAAATATCACTTTGCAAATTCCACAAGAACAGTCTTAGTGAAAGACTTCTTGAAGAGAAAGCTGTAACTCTGTGAAATGAATTAAAAAATACAAAGGAGTCTCTCAGAAAGCTTCTTTCCAGTTTTTAATTGAAGATATTTCCTTTTTCACCATAGCCCTCTATGGGCTTCCAAATATCACTTTGCAATTTCCACAAGAACAGTCTTAGCGAAAGGCTTCTTGAGGGGAATCTGTAACTCTGTGAGATGAATTAACAGAACAGAAAGCAGTTCCTCAGAAAGCTTGTTTTCTGTTTTTATCTTAGGATATTTTCTTTTCCACCATAGCCCTCTATGGGTTTCCAAATATCACTTTGAAAATTCCACAGGAACATTCTTACCGAAAGGCTTCTTGAGGTGAAAGCTGTAACTCTGTGAGATGAATTAACAGAACACAAAGCAGTATCTCAGAAATCTTCTTTCCAGTTTTTAGCCGAAGATATTTCCTTTTTCTCCATAGCCCTCCATGGGCTTCCAAATATCACCTTGTGAATTCCACAGGAATAGTCTTAGTGAATGGCTTCTTGAGGGGAAAGCTATAACTCTGTGAGATGAATTACGAGAACACAATGCAGTTTCTCAGAAAGCTTCTTTTCAGTTTTTATCTTAGGATATTTCCTTTTTCACCATATCCCTCTATGGGCTTCCAAATATCACTTTGCAAATTTTAAAAGAACAGTCTTAGCGAAAGGCTTCTTGAGGTGAAAGCTGTAAGTCTCTCAGATGAATTAAGAGAACACAAAGCAGTTTCTCAGAAAGCTTCTTACCAGTTTTTAACGGAAGATATTTCCTATTTCAACGTAGCCCTCTATGGGCTTCCAAATATCACTTTGCAAATTCCACAAGAACATCCTTAGCGAAAGACTTCTTTAGGGGAAACCTGAAACTCTGTGAGATGAATTAAGAGAACACAAGGCAGTTTCTCAGAAAGCTTCTTTCCAGTTTTTAACAGGAGATATTTCCTTTTTCATCATAGCCCTCTATGGGCTTCCAAACACCACTTTGAAAATATTACAAGAACAGTTTTAGTGAACGACTTCTTGAGGGGCAATCTGTTACTCTGTGAGATTAACAGAACACAAAGCAGTTTCTCAGAAAGCTTCTTTTCAGTTTTTATCTTAGCATATTTCCCTTTGCACCATAGTTCTCTATGGGCTTCCAAATATCACTTTTCCAATTACAAAAGAACAGTCTTTGTGAAAGGACTCTTTAGCGGAGGGCTGTAACTCTCTGAGATGAATTAACAGAACAGAAAGCAGTTCCTCAGAAAGCATCTTTCCATTTTTTATCTTAGGATATTTCGTTTGTAACCATAGCACTCTCTGGGCTTCCAAATATCACTTTGCAAATTCCACAAGAACAGTCTCAGCGAAAGGCATCTTGAGGGGAAAGCTGTAACTCTGTGAAATGAATTAAAAGAACACAAAGCAGATTCTCAGAAAGCTTCCTTTCCGTTTTTATCTTAGGATATTTCCTTTTTCACCATCGCCCTCTATGCGCTTCCAAATATCACTTTGCCAGTTCCACAAGAACAGACTTAGCGAAAGGCTTCTTGAGGAGAACGCTGTAACTCTGTGAGATCAATTAACAGAACACAAAGCAGTTTCTCAGAAAGCTTCTTTACATTTTGTAACCGAAGATATTTCGTTTTTCACCGAAGCCCCCTGTGGGCTTCCAAATACCTCTTTGAAAATTCCACCAGAACAGTCTTCGCGAAAGGTTTCTTGAGGGGAAAACTGTAACTCTGGAGGTGAATTAACAGATCACAAAGCAGTTTCTCAGAAAGCTTCCTTTCGGTTTTTATCTTAGGATATTTCCAATTTCACCATAGCCCTCTATGGGCTTCTAAATATCACTTTGAAAATTCCACAAGAACCGTCTTAGCGAAAGGCTTCTTGAGGGGAAAGCTGTATTTCGGTGAGATGAATTAACAGAACACAAAGCAGTTTTACAGAAAGCTTCTTTCCAGTTTTTAACGGAAGATATTTCCTTTTTCGCCATAGCCCTCTTTGGGCTTCCAAATATGACTGTGAAAATTCCACAGGAATAGTCTTACTGATAGGCTTCTTGAGGGGAAAGTTATAACTCTGTGAGATGAATTAAGAGAACACAGCGCGGTTTCTGAGAAAGCTTCTTTTCGGTTTTTATCTTAGGATATTTCCTTTTTCGCCATAACCATCTTTGGTCTTCCAATATCACTTTGCAAATTCCACAAGAACAGTCTCAGTGAACGGTTTCTTGAGGGGAAAGCTGTAACTATGTGAGATGAATTAACAGAGCACAAAGCGGTCTCTAGGAAATCTTCTTTCCAGATTTTAACGGAAGATACTTCCTTTTTCACCATAGCCCACTATGGGCTTCCAAATATCACTTTTCAAATTCCAGAAGATCAGCCTTATCTAAAGGTTTCTTGAGGGGAAACTTGTGACACTGTGAGATGAATTAACAGAACACAAAGCAGTTTCTCAGAAAGCTTCTTTTCGGTTTTTATCTTATGATATTTCCATTTTTACCATAGCCCAGTATGGTCTTCGAAATATCACTTTGCAAATCCCACAAGAACAGCCTTAGCGAAAGGCTTCTTGAGGGGAAACCTGTAACTCTGTGAGATAAATTAACAGAACACAAAGCAGTTTCTCAGAAGGTTTCTTTTCAGTTTTTATCTTAGGATATTTCCTTTGTCACAGTAGACCTCTATAGGCTTCCAAATATCACTTTGCAAATTCCAGAAGAGCAGTCTTAGCGAAAAGCTTCCTGACGAGAAAGTTGTAAATCTGTGAGATGAATTAACAGAACACAAACCAGTTTCTCAGAAAGCTTCTTTCCAGTTTTTAACAGAAGATATATCCTTTTTCACCATAGCCCTCTATGGGCTTCAAAATATCCCTCTGCAAATTGCACAAGAGCAGTCATAGCGAAAGGCTTCTTGAGGGGAAAGCTTTAATTGTGTGAGATGAATTAAGAGAATACAAAGCAGTCTCTCAGAAAGCTTCTTTCCATTTTTTAACTGAAGATATTTCCTTTTTCACCATGGCCCTTTATGGGCTTCCAAATATCACTTTGCAAATTCCACAAGAACAGACTTAGCGAAAGGCTTCTTAAAGGGAAAGCTGTAACTCTGTGAGATGAATTAACAGAATACAAAGCAGTTTCTCAGAAAGTTTCTTTCCAGTTTTTAACTGAAGATGTTTCATTTTTCACCGTAACCCCCTATGGGCTTCCAAATATCACTTTGCAAACTCCACAAGAAAAGTTTTAGTGAAAGACTTCTTGAGGGGAAAGCTGTAACCCTGTGAGAAGAATTAACGGAATACAAAGCAGTTTCTCAGAAAGCTTCTTTTCAGTTTTCATCTTAGGATATTTCCTTTTTCATCATAGCTCTCTGTGGGATTCCAAATATCACTTTGCATATTCCACAACAACAGTGTTAGCGAAAGGGTTCTTGAGGGGAAAGCGGTAACTCTGTGAGATGAATTAAGAGAACACAAAGCAGTTTCTCAGAAAATTTGTTTTCAGTTTTTTGTCTTAGGATATTTACTTTTTTCCATAGCACTCTAAGGGCTTCCAAATATTACTTTGCAGATTCACAATAACAGCCTTAGCGAAACGCTTCTTGAGGGGAAAGCTGTAACTGTGTGCGATGAATTAACGGAACACAAAGCAGTTTCTCAGTATGCTTCTTGCCAGTTTTTAACTGAAGATATTTCCTTTTTCACCATAACCCTCTATAGGCTTCCAAACATCACTTTGCAAATTACACATGAACAGCCTTAGCGAAAGCCTTCTTGAGAGGAAAGCTGTAACTCTGTGAGATCAAATAACAAAACACAAAGCAGTTTCTCCGAAATCTTCTTTCAGTTTTTAACTGAAGATATTTCCTTCTTCACCATAGCCCTCTATGGGCTTCCAAATATCACTTTGCAAGAAAAACAAGAACAGCCTTCGTGGAAGGCTTCTTGAGAGGGAAGCTGTAACTCTGTGAGGTGAACTAACAGAACGCAAACCAGTTTCTCAGAAAGCTTGTTTTCTGTTTTTATCTTAGGATAATTCCATTTTCACCATAGCCCTCTATTGGTTACCAAATATCAGTTTGCAAATCCCACAAGAACAGTCTTAGGGTAGGGCTTCTTGAAGGGAAAGCTGTAATACTGTGAGATGAATTAACAGAACACAAAGCAGTTTCTAAGAAAGCTTCTTTCCAGTTTTTTACGGAATATATATCAATTTTCACCATAGCCCTCTATTGGCTTCCAAATATCACTTTCCAAATTTCACAAGAACAGTCTTAGTGAACGGCTTCTTGGGGGGGAAAGCTGTAACACCTTGAGATGAACTAACAAAACACAAAGCAGTTTATCATAAATCTTCTTTTCGGTTTTTATCTTAGTATAGTTCCTTTTTCACCATAGCCCTCTATGGGCTTCCAAATATCACTTTCCAAATTTCACAAGAACAGTCTTAGTGAACGGCTTCTTGGGGGGAAAGCTGTAACACTGTGAGATGAACTAACAAAACACAAAGCAGTTTATCATAAAGCTTCTTTTCCGTTTTTATCTTAGTATAGTTCCTTTTTCACCATAGCCCTCTATGGGCTTCCAAATATCACTTTCCAAATTTCACAAGAACAGTCTTAGTGAACGGCTTCTTGGGGGGAAAGCTGTAACACTGTGAGATGAACTAACAAAACACAAAGCAGTTTATCATAAAGCTTCTTTTCCGTTTTTATCTTAGTATAGTTCCTTTTTCACCATAGCCCTCTATGGGCTTCCAAATATCAGTTTGCAAATTTCACAAGAACTGTCTGAGTGAACGGCTTCTTGAGGGGAAAGCTGTAACTCTGTGAGATGAACTAACAGAACACAAAGCAGTTTCTCAGAAAGCTTCTTGCCAGTTTTTAACTGAAGATATTTCCTTTCTCACCATAGCCCTCTAAGGGCTTCAAAATATGCCTTTGCAAATTCCACAAGAACTGCGTTATTGAAAGGCTTCTTGAGGGGAAAGGTGTAACTCTCTGAGATGAATTAACAGAACACAAAGCAGTTTCTCACATAGCTTCTTTTCAGTTTTTATCTTAGGATATTTCCTTTTTCACCATAGCCCTCTATGGGTGTCCAAATATCACGTTGTAAATTCCACACAACCGTCTTAGCGAAAGGCTTCTTGAGGAAAAGCTGTAACTCTCTGAGATGAATTTTAAAAAACACAAAGCAGTTTCTTAGAAAGATTCTTTCCAGTTTTTAACGGAAGATATATCCTTTTTCACCATAGCCCTCTATGGGCTTCCAAATATCACTTTGCAAATTCCACAAGAACAGTCTTAGAGAAAAGTTTCTTAAGGGAAAAGCTGTAACTCTGTGAGATGAATAAACAGAACACAAAGCAGTTTCTCAGTAATATTCCTTTGGGTTTTTATTTTAGGATATTTCCTTTTTCACCATAGCTCTCTATGGGCTTCCAAATATCACTTTGCAAATTCCACAAGAACAGTCTTAGGGAAAGGCTTCTTGAGGGGAAAGCTGTAAGTCTGTGAGATGACTTAACAGAACCCAAAGCAGTCTCTCAGAAATCTTCTTTCCAGATTTTAACGGAAGATACTTCCTTTTTCACCTTAGCCTCCTATGGGCTTCCAAATATCACTTTTCAAATTCCACAAGATTAGCCTTAGCTAAAGGTTTCTTGAGGAGAAATTTGTAACACTGTGAGATGAATTAACAGAACACAAAGCAGTTTCTCAGAAAGCTTCTTCCCAGTTTTTCACGGAAGATATTTCCTTTTTCACCATAGCCCTCTATGGGCTTCCAAATATCACTCTGCAAATTTCAAAAAAGCAGTCTTAGCAAAAGGCTTCTTGAGGGGAAAGCTGTAATTGTGTGAGATGAATTAAGAGAATACAGGAGGCGGAGCAAGATGGCCGAATAGGAACAGCTCCAGTCTCCAACTCCCAGCGCGAGCGACACAGAAGACCGGTGATTTCTGCATTTTCCAGTGAGGTACTGGGTTCATCTCACTGGGGTGTGCCAGACGATCGGTGCTGGTCAGCTGCTGCAGCCCGACCAGCAAGAGCTGAAGCAGGGCGAGGCATTGCCTCATCTGGAAAGCGCAAGGGGGAAGGGAATCCCTTTTCCTAGCCAGGGGAACTGAGACACACAACACCTGGAAAATCGGGCAACTCCCACCCCAATACTGCACTTTAAGCAAACAGGCACACCAGGAGATCATATCCCACACCTGGCCGGGAGGGTACCACACCCACGGAGCCTCTCTCATTGCTAGCACAGCAGTCTGTGATCTACCAGCAAGGAAGCAGCGAGGCTGGGGGAGGGGCGCCCGCCATTGCTGAGGCTTAAGTAGGTAAACAAAGCTGCTGGGAAGCTCGAACTGGGTGGAGCTCACAGCAGCTCAAGGAAACCTGCCTGTCTCTGTAGACTCCACCTCTGGGGACAGGGCACAGTAAACAATAACAAACGCAGCAGCTCTGCAGACGCAAACGACTCTGTCTGACAGCTTTGAAGAGAGCAGTGGATCTCCCAACACGGATGTTGAGATCTGAGAAGGGACAGACTCCCTGCACAAGTGGGTCCCTGACCCCTGAGTAGCCTAACTGGGAGACATCCCCCAATAGGGGCAGTCTGACACCCCACACCTCACAGGGTGGAGTACACCCCTGAGAGGAAGCTTCCAAAGCAAGAATCAGACAGGTACACTCGCTGTTCAGAAATATTCTATCTTCTGCAGCCTCTGCTGCTGATACCCAGGCAAACAGGGTCTGGAGTGGACCTCAAGCAATCTCCTACAGCTACAACATACAGCTGAGGATCCTGACTGTTAGAAGGAAAGCTATCAAACAGAAAGGACACCTACACCAAAACCCCATCAGTACATCACCATCATCAAAGACCAGAGGCAAATAAAACCACAAAGATGGGGAAAAAGAAGGGCAGAAAAGCTGGAAATTAAAAAATAAGAGCACATCTCCCCTGGCAAAGGAGCGCAGCTCATCGCCAGCAACGGATCAAAGCTGGACGGAGAATGACTTCGACGAGATGAGAGAAGAAGGCTTCAGTCCATCAAATTTCTCAGAGCTAAAGGAGGAATTACGTACCCAGCGCAAAGAAACTAAAAATCTTGAAAAAAAGTGGAAGAATTGATGGCTAGAGTAATTAATGCAGAGAAGCTCAAAAACGAAATGAAAGAGACGAAAACCATGGCACGAGAAATACGTGACAAATGCACAAGCTTCAGTAACCGACTCGATCAACTGGAAGAAAGAATGTCAGCGATGGAGGATCAAATGAATGAAATGAAGCGAGAAGAGAAACCAAAAGAAAAAAGAAGAAAAAGAAATGAACAAAGCCTGCAAGAAGTATGGGATTATGTAAAAAGACCAAATCTACGTCTGATTGGGGTGCTTGAAAGTGAGGGGAAAAATGGAACCAAGTTGGAAAACACTCTTCAGGATATCATCCAGGAGAACTTTCCCAACCTAGTAGGGCAGGCCAACATTCAAATCCAGGAAATACAGAGAACGCCACAAAGATACTCCTCGAGAAGAGCAACTCCAAGACACATAATTGCCAGATTCACCAAAGTTGAAATGAAGGAAAAAATCTTAAGGGCAGCCAGAGAGAAAGGTCGGGTTACCCACAAAGGGAAGCCCATCAGACTAACAGCAAATCTCTCGGCAGAAACTCTACAAGCCAGAAGAGAGTGGGGGCCAATATTGAACATTCTTAAAGAAAAGAATTTTAAACCCAGAATTTTATATCCAGCCAAACTAAGTTTCATAAGTGAAGGAGAAATAAAATCCTTTACAGATAAGCAAATGCTTAGAGATTTTGTCACCACTAGGCCTGCCTTACAAGAGACCCTGAAGGAAGCACTAAACATGGAAAGGAACAACCGGTACCAGCCATTGCAAAAACATGCCAAAATGTAAAGACCATCAAGGCTAGGAAGAAACTGCATCAACTAACGAGCAAAATAACCAGTTAATATCATAATGGCAGGATCAAGTTCACACATAACAATCTTAACCTTAAATGTAAATGGACTAAATGCTCCAATTAAAAGACACAGACTGGCAAACTGGATAAAGAGTCAAGACCCATCAGTCTGCTGTATTCAGGAGACCCATCTCACACGCAGAGACATACATAGGCTCAAAATAAAGGGATGGAGGAAGATTTACCAAGCAAATGGAGAACACAAAAAAGCGGGGGTTGCAATACTAGTCTCTGATAAAACAGACTTTAAACCATCAAAGATCAAAAGAGACAAAGAAGGCCATTACATAATGGTAAAGGGATCAATTCAACAGGAAGAGCTAACTATCCTAAATATATATGCACCCAATACAGGAGCACCCAGATTCATAAAGCAAGTCCTTAGAGACTTACAAAGAGACTTAGACTCCCATACAATAATAATGGGAGACTTCAACACTCCACTGTCAACATTAGACAGATCAACGAGACAGAAAGTTAACAAGGATATCCAGGAATTGAATTCATCTCTGCAGCAAGCAGACCTAATAGACATCTATAGAACTCTCCACCACAAATCAACAGAATATACATTCTTCTCAGCACCACATCGCACTTATTCCAAAATTGACCACATAGTTGGAAGTAAAGCACTCATCAGCAAATGTACAAGAACAGAAATTGTAACAAACTGTCTCTCAGACCACAGTGCAATCAAACTAGAACTCAGGACTAAGAAACCCAATCAAAACCGCTCAACTACATGGAAACTGAACAACCTGCTCCTGAATGACTACTGGGTACATGACGAAATGAAGGCAGAAATAAAGATGTTCTTTGAAACCAATGAGAACAAAGATACAACATACCAGAATCTCTGGGACACATTTAAAGCAGTGTGTAGAGGGAAATTTATAGCACTAAATGCCCACAAGAGAAAGCAGGAAAGATCTAAAATTGACACTCTAACATCGCAATTAAAAGAACTAGAGAAGCAAGAGCAAACACATTCGAAAGCTAGCAGAAGGCAAGAAATAACTAAGATCAGAGCAGAACTGAAGGAGATAGAGACACAAAAAACCCTCCAAAAAATCAATGAATCCAGGAGTTGGTTTTTTGAAAAGATCAACAAAATTGACACACCACTAGCAAGACTAATAAAGAAGAAAAGAGAGAAGAATCAAATCGACACAATTAAAAATGATAAAGGGGATATCACCACCGACCCCACAGAAATACAAACTACCATCAAAGAATACTATAAACACCTCTACGCAAATAAACTGGAAAATCTAGAAGAAATGGATAATTTCCTGGACACTTACACTCTTCCAAGACTAAACCAGGAAGAAGTTGAATCCCTGAATAGACCAATAGTAGGCTCTGAAATTGAGGCAATAATTAATAGCCTACCAACCAAAAAAAGTCCAGGACCAGATGGATTCACAGCTGAATTCTACCAGAGGTACTAGGAGGAGCTGGTACCATTCCTTCTGAAACTATTCCAATCAATAGAAAAAGAGGGAATCCTCCCTAACTCATTTTATGAGGCCAACATCATCCTGATACCAAAGCCTGGCAGAGACACAACAAAAAAAGAGAATTTTAGACCAATATCCCTGATGAACATCGATGCAAAAATCCTCAATAAAATACTGGCAAACCGGATTCAGCAGCACATCAGAAAGCTTATCCACCATGATCAAGTGGGCTTCATCCCTGGGATGCAAGGCTGGTTCAACATTCGCAAATCAATAAACATAATCCAGCATATAAACAGAACCAAAAACAAGAACCACATGATTATCTCAATCGATGCAGAAAAGGCTTTTGACAAAATTCAACAGCCCTTCATACTAAAAACGCTCAATAAATTCGGTATTGATGGAACGTACCTCAAAATCATAAGAGCTATTTATGACAAACCCACAGCCAATATCATACTGAATGGGCAAAAACTGGAAAAATTCCCTTTGAAAACTGGCACAAGACAGGGATGCCCTCTCTCACCACTCCTATTCAACATAGTGTTGGAAGTTCTGGCTAGGGCAATCAGGCAAGAGAAAGAAATCAAGGGGATTCAGTTAGGAAAAGAAGAAGTCAAATTGTCCCTGTTTGCAGACGACATGATTGTATATTTAGAAAACCCCATTGTCTCAGCCCAAAATCTCCTTAAGCTGATAAGCAACTTCAGCAAATTCTCAGGATACAAAATTAATGTGCAAAAATCACAAACATTCTTATACACGAGTGACAGTCAAACAGAGAGCCAAATCAGGAATGAACTTCCATTCACAATTGCTTCAAAGAGAATAAAATACCTAGGAATCCAACTTACAAGGGATGTAAAGGACCTCTTCAAGGAGAACTACAAACCACTCCTCAGTGAAATAAAAGAGGACACAAACAAATGGAAGAACATACCATGCTCATGGATAGGAAGAATCAATATCATGAAAATGGCCATATGCCCAAAGTAATTTATAGATTAAATGCCATCCCCATCAAGCTACCAATGAGCTTCTTCACAGAATTGGAAAAAACTGCTTTAAAGTTCATATGGAACCAAAAAAGAGCCCGCATCTCCAAGACAATCCTAAGTCAAAAGAACAAAGCTGGAGGCATCACGCTACCTGACTTCAAACTATACTACAAGGCTACAGTAACCAAAACAGCATGGTACTGGTACCAAAACAGAGATATAGACCAATGGAACAGAACAGAGTCCTCAGAAATAATACCACACATCTACAGCCATCTGATCTTTGACAAACCTGAGAGAAACAAGAAATGGGGAAAGGATTCCCTATTTAATAAATGGTGCTGGGAAAATTGGCTAGCCATAAGTAGAAAGCTGAAACTGGATCCTTTCCTTACTCCTTATACGAAAATTAATTCAAGATGGATTAGAGACTTAAATGTTAGACCTAATACCATAAAAATCCTAGAGGAAAACCTAGGTAGTACCATTCAGGACATAGGCATGGGCAAAGACTTCATGTCTAAAACACCAAAAGCAACGGCAGCAAAAGCCAAAATTGACAAATGGGATCTCATTAAACTAAAGAGCTTCTGCACAGCAAAAGAAACTACCATCAGAGTGAACAGGCAACCTACAGAATGGGAGAAAATTTTTGCAATCTACCCATCTGACAAAGGGCTAATATCCAGAACCTACAAAGAACTCAAACAAATTAACAAGAAAAAACAAACAACCCCATCAAAAAGTGGGCAAAGGATATGAACAGACATTTCTCAAAAGAAGACATTCATACAGCCAACAGACACATGAAAAAATGCTCATCATCACTGGCCATCAGAGAAATGCAAATCAAAGCCACAATGAGATACCATCTCACACCAGTTAGAATGGCGATCATTCAAAAGTCAGGAAACAACAGGTGCTGGAGAGGATGTGGAGAAATAGGAACACTTTTACACTGTTGGTGGGATTGTAAACTAGTTCAACCTTTATGGAAAACAGTATGGCGATTCCTCAAGGATCTAGAACTAGATGTACCATATGACCCAGCCATCCCATTACTAGGTATATACCCAAAGGATTATAAATTATGCTGCTATAAAGACACATGCACACGTATGTTTATTGCAGCACTATTCACAATAGCAAAGACTTGGAATCAACCCAAATGTCCATCAGTGACAGATTGGATTAATAAAATGTGGCACATATACACCATGGAATACTATGCAGCCATAAAAAAGGATGAGTTTGTGTCCTTTGTAGGGACATGGATGCAGCTGGAAAACATCATTCTCAACAAACTATCACAAGAACAGAAAACCAAACACCGCATGCTCTCACTCATAGGCGGGAACTGAACAATGAGATCACTTGGACTTGGGAAGGGGAACATCACACACCGGGGCCTATCATGGGGAGGGGGGAGGGGGGAGGGATTGCATTGGGAGTTATACCTGATGTAAATGACGAGTTGATGGGTGCAGCACACCAACGTGGCACAAGTATACATATGTAGCAAACCTGCACGTTGTGCACATGTACCCTACAACTTGAAGTTTAATAATAATAAATAAATTAAAAAATAAATAAATAAAAAATAAATAAATAAATAAATAAATAAATAAATTAAAAAAAAAAAAAAAAAAGACACTGTTGCCCACCATCAATAAAGTCAGGTTACAATCAAAAAAAAAAAAAAAAAAAAAAAAGAATACAAAGCAGTCTCTCAGAAAGCTTCTTTCCAGTTTTTAACTGAAGATATTTCCTTTTTCACCATGGACCCTTATGGGCTTGCAAATATCACTTTGCAAATTCCACAAGAACAGTCTTAGTGAAAGGCTTCTTGAGGGGAAAGCTGTAACTCTGTGAGATTAATTAATGCAACACAAAGCTGTCTCTCCGAAAGCTTCTTTCCAGCTTTTTAAGGAAGATATTTCCTTTTTCACCATAGTTCTCTATGGGCGTCCAAATATCTCTTTGCAAATTCCACAGAGAACACTCTTAGGGAAAGGCTTCTTGAGTGGAAAGCTGTAACTCTGTGACATGAATTAACAGAACACAAGGCAGTTTCTCAGAAAGATTCTTTACAGTTTTTAATGGAAGATATTTCCTTTTTCACCATGGCCCCTTATGGGCTTCCAAATACCACTTTGCAAATTCCACAAGAACAGTCTTAGCAAAAGGGTTCTTGAGGGGAAAGCTGTAACTCTGTGAGATTAATTAATGGAACACAAAGCTGTCTCTCCGAAAGCTTCTTTCCAGCTTTTTAAGGAAGATATTTCCTTTTTCACCATAGCCCTCTATGGGTTTAAAAATATCACTTTGCAAATTCCACAAGAACACTCTTAGCGAAAAGCTTCCTGAGTGGAAAACTGTAGCTCTGTGACTTGAATTAACAGAACACAGGGCAGTTTCTCAGAAAGATTCTTTACAGTTTTTAATGGAAGATATTCTCTTTTTCTCCATTGCCCTCTATGGGCTTCCAAATATTACTTTCCAAATTTCACAAGAACAGTCTTAGTGTACGGCTTCCTGAGGGGAAAGCTGTAACTCTGTGAGATGAACTAACAGAACACTAAGCAGTTTCTCAGAAAGTTTCTTTTCGGTTTTTATCTTAGTATATTTCCTTTTTCACCATAGCCCCTATGAGCTTTGAAACATCACTTTGCAATTTCCACAAGAACAGTCTTAGAGAAAGACTTCTTGAGGGGAAAGCTGTACCTCTCTGAGATGAATTAACAGAACACAAAGCAGTTTCTCAGAAAGTTTCTTTTAAGTTTTTAACTGAAGATATTTCGTTTTTCACCATAGCCCTCTACGGTTTTCGAAATATCACTTTGCAAATTCGACAAGAACAGTCTTAGCGAAAGGCTTCTAGAGGGGAAAGCTGTAACTCTGTGAGATGAATTAACAGAACACAAGGCAGATTCTCAGAAAGATTCTTTACAGTTTTTAATGGAATATATTTTCCTTTTCTCCATAGTCCTCTATGGACTTCCAAATATTACTTTCCAAATTTCACAAGAACAGTCTTAGTGTACGGCTTCCTGAGGGGAAAGCTCTAACTCTGTGAGATGAACTAACAGAACACTAAGCAGTTTCTCAGAAAGTTTCTCTTCAGTTTTTATCGTAGGATATTTCCTTTTTCACAATAGCCTTCTAAGGTCTTCCAAATATCACTTTGCAAATTCCACAAGAACACTCTTAGCGAAAGGTTTCTTGAGGGGAAAGCTGTAACTCTGTGAGATGAATTAACAGAAGACAAAGCAGTTTCTCAGAAAGCTCCTTTCCAGTTTTTAACTGAAGATATTTCCTTTTTCAAGATAGCCCTCCCTGGGCTTCCAAATGTCACTCTGCAAATTCCACAAGAACCGCCATCGCGAAAGTCTTCTTGAGGGGATAGCTGTAACTCTGTGAGATAAATTGACAGAACACAAAGCAGTTTCTCAGAAAGCTTCTTTTCAATTTTTATCTTAGGATATCTCCTTTTTCACCATAGGCCTCTGTGGGCTTGCAAATATCACTTTGCAAATTCCACAAGAACAGTCTTAGGGAAAGGCTTCATGAGGGGAAAGCTGTAAGACTCTGAGATGAATTAACAGAACACAAAGTAGTTTCTCAGAAATCTTCTTTCCAGATTTTAACGGAAGATACTTCCTTTTTCACCATAGCCCCCTATGGGCTTCCAAATATCACTTTTCAAATTCCACAAGAACAGTCTTAGGGAAAGGCTTCATGAGGGGAAAGCTGTAAGTCTCTGAGATGATTTAACAGAACACAAAGTAGTTTCTCAGAAATCTTTTTTCCAGATTTTAACGGAAGATAGTTCCTTTTTCACCATAGCCCCCTATGGGCTTCCAAATATCACTTTTCAAATTCCACAAGATCAGACGTAGCTAAAGGTTTCTTGAGGAGAAATTTGTCACATTGTGAGATGAGTTAACAGAACACAAAGCAGTTTCTCAGAAAGCTTGTTTTTGGTTTTTATCTTAGGATATTTCCATTTTCACGATAACCCTCTATGGTTTTCGAAATATCACTTTGCAAATTCCACAAGAACAGTCTTAGCGAAAGGCTTCTTGAAGGGAAAGCTGTAATTGTGTGAGATGAATTAAGAGAATACAAAGCAGTCTCTCAGAAAGCTTCTTTCCAGTTTTTAAATGAAGATATTTCCTTTTTCACCATGGACCCTTATGGGCTTGCAAATATCACTTTGCAAATTCCACAAGAACAGTCTTAGTGAAAGGCTTCTTGAGGGGAAAGCTGTAACTCTGTGAGATTAATTAATGCAACACAAAGCTGTCTCTCCGAAAGCTTCTTTCCAGCTTTTTAAGGAAGATAATTCCTTTTTCACCATAGTTCTCTATGGGCGTCCAAATATCTCTTTGCAAATTCCACAGAGAACACTCTTAGGGAAAGGCTTCTTGAGTGGAAAGCTGTAACTCTGTGACATGAATTAACAGAACACAAGGCAGTTTCTCAGAAAGATTCTTTACAGTTTTTAATGGAAGATATTTCCTTTTTCACCATGGCCCCTTATGGGCTTCCAAATACCACTTTGCAAATTCCACAAGAACAGTCTTAGCAAAAGGGTTCTTGAGGGGAAAGCTGTAACTCTGTGAGATTAATTAATGGAACACAAAGCTGTCTCTCCGAAAGCTTCTTTCCAGCTTTTTAAGGAAGATATTTCCTTTTTCACCATAGCCCTCTATGGGTTTAAAAATATCACTTTGCAAATTCCACAAGAACACTCTTAGCGAAAAGCTTCTTGAGTGGAAAACTGTAGCTCTGTGACTTGAATTAACAGAACACAGGGCAGTTTCTCAGAAAGATTCTTTACGGTTTTTAATGGAAGATATTCTCTTTTTCTCCATTGCCCTCTATGGGCTTCCAAATATTACTTTCCAAATTTCACAAGAACAGTCTTAGTGTACGGCTTCCTGAGGGGAAAGCTGTAACTCTGTGAGATGAACTAACAGAACACTAAGCAGTTTCTCAGAAAGTTTCTTTTCGGTTTTTATCTTAGTATATTTCCTTTTTCACCATAGCCCCTATGAGCTTTGAAACATCACTTTGCAATTTCCACAAGAACGGTCTTAGAGAAAGACTTCTTGAGGGGAAAGCTGTACCTCTCTGAGATGAATTAACAGAACACAAAGCAGTTTCTCAGAAAGTTTCTTTTAAGTTTTTAACTGAAGATATTTCGTTTTTCACCATAGCCCTCTACGGTTTTCGAAATATCACTTTGCAAATTCGACAAGAACAGTCTTAGCGAAAGGCTTCTAGAGGAGAAAGCTGTAACTCTGTGAGATGAATTAACAGAACACAAGACAGATTCTCAGAAAGATTCTTTACAGTTTTTAATGGAATATATTTTCCTTTTCTCCATTGTCCTCTATGGACTTCCAAATATTACTTTCCAAATTTCACAAGAACAGTCTTAGTGTACGGCTTCCTGAGGGGAAAGCTCTAACTCTGTGAGATGAACTAACAGAACACTAAGCAGTTTCTCAGAAAGTTTCTCTTCAGTTTTTATCGTAGGATATTTCCTTTTTCACAATAGCCTTCTAAGGTCTTCCAAATATCACTTTGCAAATTCCACAAAAACACTCTTAGCGAAAGGTTTCTTGAGGGGAAAGTTGTAACTCTGTGAGATGAATTAACAGAAGACAAAGCAGTTTCTCAGAAAGCTCCTTTCCAGTTTTTAACTGAAGATATTTCCTTTTTCAAGATAGCCCTCCCTGGGCTTCCAAATGTCACTCTGCAAATTCCACAAGAACCGCCATCGCGAAAGTCTTCTTGAGGGGATAGCTGTAACTCTGTGAGATAAATTGACAGAACACAAAGCAGTTTCTCAGAAAGCTTCTTTTCAATTTTTATCTTAGGATATTTCCTTTTTCACCATAGCCCTCTGTGGGCTTCCAAATATCACTTTGCCAATTCCACAAGAACAGTCTTAGGGTAAGGCTTCATGAGGGGAAAGCTGTAAGACTCTGAGATGAATTAACAGAACACAAAGTAGTTTCTCAGAAATCTTCTTTCCAGATTTTAACGGAAGATACTTCCTTTTTCACCATAGCCCCCTATGGGCTTCCAAATATCACTTTTCAAATTCCACAAGAACAGTCTTAGGGAAAGGCTTCATGAGGGGAAAGCTGTAAGTCTCTGAGATGATTTAACAGAACACAAAGTAGTTTCTCAGAAATCTTCTTTCCAGATTTTAACGGAAGATAGTTCCTTTTTCACCATAGCCCCCTATGGGCTTCCAAATATCACTTTTCAAATTCCACAAGATCAGACTTAGCTAAAGGTTTCTTGAAGAGAAATTTGTAGCAATGTGAGATGAGTTAACAGAACACAAAGCAGTTTCTCAGAAAGCTTGTTTTCGGTTTTTATCTTAGGATATTTCCATTTTCACGATAACCCTCTATGGTTTTCGAAATATCACTTTGCAAATTCCACAAGAACAGTCTTAACCAAAGGCTTCTTGAGGGGAAAGATGTAACTCTGTGAGATGAATTAACAGAACACAAAGCAGTTTCTCAGAAAGCTTCTTTCCAGTTTTTAAGGGAAGATATTTCCTTTTTCACCGTAGCCCTTTATAGGCTTCCAAGTATCACTCTGCAAATTCCACAAGAGCAGTCTTAGTGAAAGACTTCTTGAAGAGAAAGCTGTAACTCTGTGAAATGAATTAAATAATACAAAAGAGTCTCTCAGAAAGCTTCTTTCCAGTTTTTAATTGAAGATATATCCTTTTTCTCCATAGCCCTCTATGGGCTTCCATATATCACTTTGCAAATTTCACAACAACAGTCTAAGCGAAAAGCTTCTTGAGGGGAAAGCTGTAACTCGTTGAGATGTATCAACAAAACACACGGCAATTTCTCAGAATGCTTCTTTCCAGTTTTTAACGGAGATATTTCCTTTTTCACCATAGCTCTCTATGGACTTCCAAATATTACATTGGAAATTTCACAAGAACAGTCTTAGTGAACGGATTATTGAGGGGAAGGCTGTAACTCTTTGAGATGAATTTACAGAACACAAGCAGTTTCTCAGAAAGCTTCTTTCCAGTTTTTAACTGAAGATATTTCCTTTTTCACCATATCCCTGCATGGACATACAAATATCACTTTGCAAATTCCACAACAACAGCCTTACCTTAAGGCTTCCTGAGGGAAAAGCTGTAATTCTGTGAGATGAGTTAACAGAACACAAAGTAGTTTCTCAGAAAGCTTCTTTTCAGATTTTATCTTAGGCTATTTCCTTTTTCATCACAGCCCTCTATCGGCATCCAAATATCACTTTGAAAATTCCACAAGACCAGTCTTAGTGAACGGCTTTTTGAGAAGAAAGCTGTAAATCTGTGAGATGAATTAACAGAACACAAAGCAGTTTCCCAGAAAGCTTCTTTACAGTTTTTTTGTTAGGTAATTTCCTTTTTCACCATAGCCCTCTCTGGGCTTCCAAATATTACTTTCCAAATTTCACAAGAACAGTCTTAGTGAACGGTTTCCTGAGGGGAAAGCTGTAAATCTGTGAGATGAACTAACAGAACACTAAGCAGTTTCTCAGAAAGTTTCTTCTCGGTTTTTATCTTAGTATATTTCCTTTTTCACCATAGCCCCTATGAGCTTCCAAACATCACTTTGAAATTTTCACAAGATCAGTCCTAGAGAAAGACTTCTTGAGGAGAAAGCTGTACCTCTCTGAGATGAATAAATAGAACACAAAGCAGCTTCTCAGAAAGCTTCTTTTCAGTTTTTATCTTAGGATATTTCCTTTTTCACCATAGCCTTCTAAGGTTTTCCAAATATCCCTTTGCAAATTCCACAAGAACGGTCTTAGCGAAAGGCTTCTTGAGGGAAAAGCTGTAACTCTGTGAGATGAATTAACACAACACAAAGCAGTTTCTCAGAAATGTTCTTTGCAGTTTTTAACTGAAGATACTTCCTTTTTCACCATAGCCCTCCATGGGCTTCTAAATGTCACTTTTCAAATTCCACCAGAACCGCCAACGCGAAAGTCTTCTTGAGGGGAAAGCTGTAACTCTTTGACATGAATTAACAGAACACAAGGCAGTTTCTCAGAAACCTTCTTTTCAGTTTTTAACGGAAGCTATTTCCTTTTCACCATAGCCCTCTATGGGCTTCTAAATATCACTTTGCAAATTCCAGAAGAACAGTCTTAACGAAAGGCTTCTTTAGGGGAAAGTTTTAACTCTGTGAGATTAATTAACAGAACACAAAGCAGTGTCTCAGACAGCTTCTTCCAAAATTTTAACTGAAGATATTTCCTTTTTTACCCTAGCCCTCTATGGGCTTCCAAATATCACTTTGCAAATTCCACAAGAACAGTCTTAGCGAAAGGCTTCTTGACGGGAAAGCTGTAATTCTGTGAGATGAATTAACAGAACACAAAGTAGTTTCTCAGAAAGCTTCTTTCAAGTTTGTAATTAAAGATAATTCCTTTTTCACCATAGCCCTCTATCGGCTTCCAAATATCACTTTCCAAATTCCGCAAGAACAGTCTTAACGAAAGGATTGTTGAGAGGAAAGCTACAACTCTGTGACATGAATTAACAGAACACAAAGCAGTTTCCCAGAAAACTTCTTTTCAGTTTTTGTCTTAGGATATTTCCTTTTGCACCATAGACCTCTATGGGCTTCCAAATATCACATTGCAAATTCCACAAAACAGTCTTAGCGAAAGGCTTTTTGAGGGGAAAGCTCTAACTCTGCGAGACGAATTAACAGAACAGAAAGCAGTTTCTCAGAAAGCTTCTTTCCCGTTTTTAACTGAAGATATTTCGTTTTTTACCAAGGCCCTCTATGGGCTTCCAAATATCGCTTTGCAAATTCCACAAAAACAGTCTTAGCTAAAGACGTCTTGAGGGGAAAGATGTAACTCTGTGAGATGAATTAACAGAACAGAGTGCAGTTTCTCAGAACGCTTCTTTCCAGTTTTAAACTGAAGATGTTTCCTTTTTCACCATTGCCCTCTATGGGCTTCCAAATATCACTCTTCAAATTCCCCAGGATCAGTCTTAGCGAAAGGCTCTTTGAGGGGAAAGCTGTAACTCTGTGAGATGAATTCACAGAACACAAAGCAGTTTCTCAGAAAGCTTTCTTCCAGTTTTAATCTGAAGATATTTCCTTTTTCACCATAGCCCTCTATGGGCTACGAAATATCACGCTTCAAATTCCACAAGAACAGTCTTAGGGAAAGGCTTCATGAGGGGAAAGCTGTAAGACTCTGAGATGAATTAACAGAACACAAAGTAGTTTCTCAGAAATCTTCTTTCCAGATTTTAACGGAAGATACTTCCTTTTTCACCATAGCCCCCTATGGGCTTCCAAATATCACTTTTCAAATTCCACAAGAACAGTCTTAGGGAAAGGCTTCATGAGGGGAAAGCTGTAAGTCTCTGAGATGATTTAACAGAACACAAAGTAGTTTCTCAGAAATCTTCTTTCCAGATTTTAACGGAAGATAGTTCCTTTTTCACCATAGCCCCCTATGGGCTTCCAAATATCACTTTTCAAATTCCACAAGATCAGACGTAGCTAAAGGTTTCTTGAGGAGAAATTTGTCACACTGTGAGATGAGTTAACAGAACACAAAGCAGTTTCTCAGAAAGCTTCTTTTCGTTTTTTATCTTAGGATATTTCCATTTTCATGATAATCTTCTATGGTTTTCGAAATATCACTTTGCAAATTCCACAAGAACAGTCTTAGTGAAAGGCTTCTTGAGGGGAAAGCTGTAACGCTGTGAGATGAATTAACAGAACACAAAGCAGTTTCTCAGGAAACCCCTTGGCAGTTTTTATCTTAGGATATTTCCTTTTTCACCCTAGGCCTCTGTGGGCTTCCAAATATCAATTTGCAAATTCCACAAGAACAGTTTTAGCGAATGGCTTCTGGAGGGGAAACCTGTAACTCTGTGAGATGAATTAAGAGAACACAAAGCAGTTTCTCAGAATGCTTCTTTGCAGTTTTTAACGGGAGATATTTCATTTTCAACATAGCCCTCTAGGGGCTTCCAAATATCACTTTGCAAATTACACAAGAACAGTCTTAGCGAAATGCTCCTTTAGGGGAAAGCTGTAACACTGTGAGATGAATTAACAGAACACAAAGCAGTTTCTGAGAAACCTTGTTTCCCATTTTTTACGGAAGATATTTCCTTTTTCACCATAACCCTCCATGGGCTTCCAAATATCACTTTGGAAATTCCACAAGAACAGTTTTAGCGAAAGACTTCTTGAAGGGAAAGCTGTAACCCTGTGAGATGAATTAACAGAACACAAAGCAGTTTCTCAGAAAGTTTCTTTGCAGTTTTTTTCCTAGGATAACTCCTTTTTCACCATAGCGTGCTTTGGGCTTTGAAATATCACTTTTAAAATTTCACAAGAACCCTTTTAGTGAACGGCTTCTTGAGGGGAAAGCTGAAACTCTGTTGGATGATTTAACAGAATACAAAGCAGTTTTCCAAAGCTTCTTTTCAGTTTTTATCTTAGTATATTTCCTTTTTCATCCTAGCCCACTATGGGCTTCCAAATATCACTTTGCACATTCCACAAGAATAATCTCTGCGACTGTCTTCTTGAGGGGAAAGCTGTAACTCTGTGAGATGAATTAACAGAACACAAAGCTGTTTCTCAGGAAGCTTCCTTCCAGTTTTTAACGGAAGATATTTCCTTTTTCACCATAGCCCTCTATGGTCTTCTAAATATCACTTTTCAAATCCCACAAGAACAGTCTTAGCGAAAGGCTTCTTGAGGGGAAAGCTGTAACTCTGTGAGATGAATTAACAGAACACAAAGCAGTTTCTCAGGAAGCTTCTTTCCAGTTTTTACTGAAGATGTTTCATTTTTCACCATAGACGTCTATGAGCTTTCAAATATCACTTTACAATTTTTACAAGAACAGTCTTAGCGAAAGGCTTCTTGAGTGGAAAGCTGTAATCAGAAAACTTTTTTCGAGTTTTTAACAGAAGACATTTCCTTTTTACCATAGCCCTCCATGGGCTTCCAAATATCACATTGCAAATTCCACAAGAACAGACTTAGCGAAAGACTTCTTCAGGGGAAAGCTGTAAGTTTGCGAGACGAATTAACAGAACGCAGAACAGTTTCTCAGAAAGCTTCTTTTCAGTTTTTATCTCAGGATATTTCCTTTTTCACACTAGCCCTCTATGGGCTTCTAAATATCACTTTCCAAATTCCAGAGGAACAGTCTTAGTGAAAGGCTTCTTGAGTGGAAAGCTGTAACTCTGTGAGGTGAATTAACAGAACACAAAGCACTTTCTCAGAAAGCTTCTTTCCAGTTTTTCACTGAAGATATTTCCTTTTTCACCATAGCCCTCTATGGGCTTCCAAGTATCACTCTTCAAATTCCACAACACATTCTTAGCGAAAGGCTTCTTGAGGGGAAAGTTGTAATTCTGTGAAATGAATTAACAGGACACAAAGCAGTATCTCAGAAAGCTTCTTTCCAGTTTTTAACGGAAGATGTTTGCTTTTTCACCAAAGCCCTCTACGGGCTTCCAAATATCACTTTAAAAATTCCACAAGAACAGACGTAGCAAAAGGCTTTTTGAGGGGATGCTGTAACACTGTGAGGTGCATTAACAGAACACAGAGCAGATTCTCAGAAAGCTTCTTTCCAGTTTTTAACAGAAGATATTTCTTCTTTCACCATAGCCCTCTATCGGCTACCAAATATCACTTTGCATATTCCAGAAGAACAGTCTTAGCGAAAGGCTTCTTGAGGGGAAAGCTGTAACTCTGTGAGGTGAATTAACAGAACACAAAGCAGTTTCTCAGAAAGCTTCTTTTCAGTTTTCATCTTAGGATATTTCCGTTTCCACCATGGCCTTCTATGGGCTTCCAAATATCACTTTGAAAATTCCACAAGAACAGTCTTAGTGAAAGGCATTTTGAAGGGAAATCTGTAACTTTGTGAGATGAATTCACAGAACACAAACAGTTTCTTAGAATGCTTATTTGCACTGTTTAACTGAAGATATTTCCTATTTCACCATAGCCCTCTTCTGGCTTCCAAATATCACCTTGAAAATAGCACAAGAACAGTCTTAGCGAAAGGCATCTTGAGGGGAAAGCTGTATCTCTTTGAGATAAATTAACAGAACACAAAGCCGTTTCTCAGAAAGCTTCTTTCCAGTTTTAACTTAAGATATTTCCTTTTTCACCGTAGCCCTCTATCGGCTCCCAAATACCAATTTGCAAATTGCACAAGAACAGTCTTAGCGAAAGGCTTCTTGACGGGAAAGCTGTAACTATGAGAGATGAATTAAAAGAACACAAAGCAGTTTCTCAGAAAGCTTCTTTCCAATTTTTAACGGAAGGTATTTCCTTTTTCACCATAGCCCTCTTTGGGCTTCCAATTATCACTTTGCAAATTCCACAAGAACAGTCTTAGCGAAAGGCTTCTTGAGGGGAAAGCTGTAACTCTGCGAGGTGAATTAACAGATCACAAAGCAGTTTCTCAAAAGGCTTCTTTTTAGTTTTTATCTTAGGCTATTTCCTTTTTCACCATAGAACTCCATGGGCTTCCAGATATCACTTTGCAATTTCCACAAGAACAGTCTTAGCAGAAGTCTTTTTCAGGGGAATGCTGTAATTCTGTGAGATGAATTAAGAGAACACAAAGCAGTTTCTCAGAAAGCTTCTTTCCAGTTTTTAACTGAAGATATTTCCTTTTTCTCCATAGACCTCTAAGGGCTTCCAAATATCACTTTGCAAATTTCACAAAAACAGTCTTAGCGAAAGGCTTCCTGAGTGGAAATGTGTAACTCTGTGAGATGAATTAACAGAACACAAAGCAGTTTCTCAGAAAGCTTCTTTCCAGTTTTTATCTGAAGATATTTCCTTTTTTACCAATGCCCTCTATCGGTTTTGAAATATCACTTTGCAAATTCCACAAGAACAGTCTTAGCGAAAGCTTCTTGAGGGGAAAGCTGTAACCCTGTGAGTTGAATTAACAGAACCCAAAGCAGTTTCTCAAAAAGCTTCTTTCCAGTTTTTAACTGAAGATATTTTCTTTTTCACCGTAGCCCTCTATGGACTTCCAAATATTACTTTGCAAATTCCACAAGAACAGTCTTAGCGAAAGGGTTTTTGAGAGCAAAGCTATAACTCTGTGCGATGAATTAACAGAACACAAGCAGTTTCTCAGAAATCTTCTTTCCAGTTTTTAACTGAAGATATTTTCTTTTTGACCATAACCCTCTATGGGATTCCAAATATCATTTTGCATATTCCACAAGAACAGTCTTAGCGAATGGCTTCTGGAGGGGAAAGCTGTAACTCTTTGAGATGAACTAACAGAACACAAAACAGTTTCTCAGAAAGCTTATTTTCGGTTTTCATCTTAGGATATATCCTTTTTCACCGTAGACCTCTAATGGATTCCAAATATCACTTTGGAAATTCCACAAGAACAGTCTTAGCGAAAGGCTTCATGTGGGGAAAGCTGTACGATTGATAGATGTATTAACAGAACACAAAGCAGTGTGTCTGAAAGCTTCTTTCTAGTTTTTCACTGAAGATATTTCCTTTTTCATCATAGCCCTCTATGGGCTTCCAAATATCACTTTCCAAATTCCACAAGAAGAGTGTTAGAGAACGGCATCTTGTGGGTAAAGCTATAACACGCTGAGATGAAATAACAGAACCCACAGCAGTTTCCCAGAAATCTTCTTTCCAGTCTTAACGGAAGATATTTCCTTTTTCACCATAGCCCTCTAGGGTCTTCCACATATCACTTTGCAAGTTCCACAAGAACAGTCGTAGGGAAAGGCTTCTTGAGGGGAAAGCTGTAACTCTGTGAGATGAATTAAAAGAACACAAAGCAGTTTCCTAGAAAGTTTCTTTCCATTTTTAACGAAAGATATTTCCTTTTTCACCATAGCCGTCTATGGGCTTCAAAATATCACTTTGCAAAATTTCACAAGAACAGTCTTAGCGAAAGGTTTCTTGAGAAAGGCTTTTTAGGGGAATGCTGTAACTCTGTGAGATGAATTAACAGAACACAAGGCAGTTTCTCAGAAAGCTTCTTTCCAGTTTTACACTGTAGATAATTCCTGTTTCATCATAGCCCTCTATGGGTTTCAAATTATCACTTTGTATATTCAACAAAACCCTCTTAGCGAAAGTCTTCTTGAGGGGAAAGCTCTGACTCTGTGAGATCAATTAACAGAACACAAACCATTCTCCCAGAAAGCTTCTTTCCTGTTTTTAACAGAAGAAAATTCCTTTTTCACCATAGTCCTCTATGGGCTTCCAAATATCACTTTGCAAATCCCACAAGAGCAGTGGTAGCGAAAGGCTTCTTGAGGGGAAAGCTGTAACTCTGTGAGATTAATTAACAGAAGACAAGACAGTTTCTTAGAAAGCTTCTTTCCTGTTTTCAACGGAAGATATTTCCTTTTTCACCATAGCCCTCTATGGGCTTCCAAATATAACTTTGCAAATTTCACAAGGAGAGTCTTAGAGAACGGCCTCTTGAGAGGAAAGCTGTAACCCTGTGAGATGAACTAACAGAACACAAAGTAGGTTGTCAGAAAGCTTCTTATCGGTTTTTATCTTAGGATATTTCCATTTTCACCATAGCCCTCTATGGGCTTCCAAATTCCACAGTAAGAGTCTTAGCGAAATTCTCTTTGAGGGGAAAGCTGTAACTTTATGAGATGAATTAACAGAACAGAAAGTAATTTCTCAGAAAGATTCTTTCCAGTTTTTAACGGAAGATATTTCCTTTTTCACCATTGTCCTCTATGGGATTCCAAATATCACTTTGCAAATTCCACAAGAAAAGTCTAAGGGAAAGGCTTCTTTAGAAGAAAGCTGTAATTCTGTGAAATTAATTAACAGAACACAAAGCAGTTTCTCAGAAAGCTTCTTTCCAGTTTTTTACGGCAGATATTTCCTTTAGCACCTGGCCCTTTATCGGCTTACAACTATCACTTGGCAAATTCCACAAGAACAGTCTTAGCGAAAGGCTTCTTGAGGGGAAAGCTGAAACTCTGTGAGATGAATTAACAGAACACAAAGCAGTTTCTCAGAAAGCTTGTTTTCTATTTTTATCTTCGGATATTTCCTTTTTCACCAAGGTCCTCTATGGTTTTCCAAATATCACTTTGCATATCCCACAAGAACGGTCTTAGGGAAAGGCGTCTTGAGGGGAAAGCTGTAATTCTATGAGATGTATTAACAGAACACAAAGCAGTTTCCCACAAAGCTTCTTTCCAGTTTTTAACGGAAGATATTTCCTTTTCCACCATAGCCCTCTATGGGCTTCCAAATATCACCTTGAAAATAGCACAAGAACAGTCTTAGTGAACGTCTTCTTGGAGGGAAAGCTGTAACTCTGTGAGATGAATTAACAGAACACAATGCAGTTTCTCAGAAAGCTTCTTTCCCCTTTTAACAGAAGAGATTTCCTTTTTCACCATAGCACTCTATGGGCTTACAAATATCACTGTACAAATTCCATAAGAACAGTCTTATCGAAAGACTTCTTGAGGGGAAAGCTGTAACTCCGTAAGATAAATTAAGAGAACACAAAGCCGTTTCTCAGAAATTTTCTTTCCAGTTTTAACGGAAGATATTTCCTTTTTCACCATAGCCCTCTACGGTCTTGCAAATATCACTTTGCAAATTCCACAAGAACAGTCTTAGGGAAAGGCTTCTTGAGGGAAAAGCTGTAACTCTGTGAGATTAATTAAAAGAACACAAGGCAGTTTCTCAGAAAGCTTCTTTCAATTTTTAATGGAAGATATTTCCTTTTTCACCATAGCCGTCTATGTGCTTCATAATATCACTTTGCAAATTCCACAAGAATAGCCTTAGCGAAAGGCTTCTTGAGAAAGGCTTTTTAGGGGAAAGCTGTAACTCTGTGAGATGAATTAACAGCACACAAGGCAGTTTGTCAGAAAGGTTCTTTCCAGTTATTAACGGAAGATATTTCCTTTTTCACCATAGACCACTAAGGGCTTCCAAATATCACATTGCAAATTCCACAAGAACAGTCTTAGCGAAAGGCTTCATGAGTGGAAAGCTGTAACTCTGTGAGATGAATGAACAGAACACAAAGCTGTTTCTCAGAAAGCTTCTTTCCAGTTTTTAACGGAAGATATTTCCTTTTTCACCATAGCCCTCTATGGGCTTCCAAATATCACTTTGTAAATTCCACAAGAACAGTCTTAGCGAAAGGCTTCTTGAGGGGAAAGCTGAAACTCTGTGAGATGAAATAACAGAACACAAAGCAGTTTCTCAGGCAGCTTCTTTTCGGTTTTCATCTTAGGATAATTCCATTTTCAGCATAGCACTCTATGGCCTTCGAAATATTACTTTGCAAATTCCACAAGAACAGTCTTAGCGAAGTAATTCTTGAGGGGAAAACTGTAACTCTCTGAGATGAATTAACAGAACCCAAAGCAGTTTCTCAGATAGCTTCTTTTCAGTTTTTATCTTAGAATATTTCCTTTTACACCATCGCCCTGTATGGCCTTCCAAATAAAACTTTGAAATTTCCACTAGAATAGTCTTAGCGAAAGGCTTCTTGAGGTGAAATCTGTAATTCTTTGAGATGAATTAAGAGAACACAAAGCAGTTTCTCAGAAATCTTCTTTCGAGTTTTTATCTTAGGATATTTCCTTTTTCACCATAGCAGTCTATGGGCTTCCAAATATCACTTTGCAAATTCTACAAGAACAGTCTTAGCGAAAGGCTTCTTCAGGGGAAAGCTGTAACTGTGTGAGTTGAATTAACCGAACACAAAGCAGTTGCTCAGAAAGCTTCTTTCCAGTTTTTAACGGAAGACATTTCCTTTTTCAGCATAGCCCTATATGGGCTTCCAAATATCACTTTTAAATTCCACAAGAACAGTCTTTGCCAAAGCCTACTTGACGGTAAAGCTGTAACTCTGTGAGATGAATTAACAGAGCACAATGCAGTTTCCCGGAAAGCTTCTTTTCTGTTTTTATCTTTGAATATTTCCTTTTTCACCATATCCCTCCATGGGCTTCCAAATATCACTTTGCAAATTCCACAAGAACAGACTTAGCGAAAGGCTTCTTGAGGGGAAAGCTGTAACTCTTTGAGATGAATTAACAGAACACAAGGCAGTTTCTCAGAAAGCTTCTTTCCAGTTTTTAACAGAAGATATTTCCTTTTTCACCATAGCCTTCTATGGGCTTCCAAATATCAATCTGGATATTCCACAAGAACAGTCTCAGCGAAAGGACTCTTGAGGGGAAAGCGGTAACTCTGTGAGATGAATTAACAGAACACAAAGAAGTTTCTCAGAAAGCCTTTTTACAGTTTTATCTTAGGATATTTGCTTTTCTACCTTAACCCTCTATGGGCTTACAAATATCACCTTGAAAATTCCACAAGAACAGACTTAGCGAAAGGCTTCTTGAGGTGAAAGGTGTTACAGTGAGATTAATTCACAGAACACAAAGTAGATTCTCAGAAAGCTTCTTTTCAGTTTTTATCTAAGGATATTTAATTTTTCACCATTGGCTTCTAATGGCTTCCAAATATCACTTTGCATATTCCACAAGAAGAGTCTTAGCGAAAGGATTCTTGAGGTGAAAGCAGTGACCCTGTGAGATGAATTAACAGAACACAAAGCAGTTTCTCAGAAAGCTTTTTTCCTGTTTTTAACAGAAGATAGTTCCTTTTTAAGCATAGCCCTCTATGGACTTCCAAATATCACTTTGCAAATTCCACAAGAACTGTCTTAGCGAAAGGCTTCTTGTGGGGAACGCAGTAACTCTGTGAGATGAATTAACAGAACACAAATCAGTTTCTCAGAAAGCTTCTTTGCAGTTTTTAAATGAAGATATTTCCTTTTTCACCATAGCCCTCTAAGGGCTTCCAAATATCACTTTGCAAATTCCACAAGAACAGTCTTAGCGAAAGGCTTCTTGAGGGGAAAGCTATAACTCTGTGAAATGAACTAAGATAACACAAAGCAGATTCTCAGAATGCTTCTTTCCAGTTTTAAACGGAAGATATTTCCTTTTTCAACTTAACCCTCTATGGGCTTCCAAATATCACTTTGCAAATTCCACAAGAACAATCTTAGCGAAAGGCTTCTTGAGGGGAAAGCAGTAACTATGAGATGAATTAAGAGAACACAAAGCAGTTTCTCAGAAATCTTCTTTCGAGTTTTTAATGGAAGTTATATCCTTTTTCACCATAGCCATCCATGGGCTTCCAAATATCACTTTGCAAATTCCACAAGAAGAGACTTCGCGAAAGGCTTCTTAAGGGGAAAGCTGTTACTCCGTGAGATGAATTAACAGAACACAAAGTAGTTTCTCAGAATGCTTCTTTTCAGTTTTTATCTTAGGATATTTCCTTTTTCACGTTAGCCATCTATGGGATTGAAAATATCACTATGAAAATTCCACAAGAACAGACTTAGCGAAAGCCTGCTTGAGGTGAAAGCAGTGACTCTGTGAGATGAATTAACAGAACACAAAGCAGTTTCTCAGAAAGCTTCTTTCCAGTTATTAACGAAGATATTTCCTTTTTCACCATAGACCTCTATGGGCTTCCAAATATCACATTGCCAATTCCACAAGAAGAGTTTTAGCGAAAGGCTTCTTGAAGGGAAAGCTGTATCTCTGTGAGATGAATTAACAGGACACAAAGCGTTTCTCAGAAGTCTTCTTTCCACTTATTAACGGATGATATTTCCTTTTTCACCGAAGACTTCAATGGGCTTCCAAATATCACTTTGCAAATTGCACAAGAACAGTCTTTGAGAAAAGCTTCTTGTGGGAAAATCTGTAACTCTGTGAGATGAATTAACGGAACACAAAGCAGTTTCTCAGAAACCTTCTTTCCAGTTTTCCACTGAAGATATTTCCTTTTTCACCATAGCCCTGTAAGGGCTTCCAAATATCACTTTGCAAATTCCACAAGAACAGTCCTAGCGAAAAATTTCTTGAGGGGAAAGCTGTAACTCGGTGTGATGTATTAACAGAACACATGGCACTTTCTCAGAATGCTTCTTTCCAGTTTTAAAGGGAAGATAGTTCCTTTTTCAATATAGCCCTCTATGGTTTTCCAAATATCTCTTTGCAAATTACACAAGAACAGCCTTCCTGAACGGCTTCTTGAGGGGAGAGATGTAACTCTGTGAGATCAACTAACAGAACACAAAGCAGATTCTCAGAAAGCTTCTTTTCGGTTTTTATCTTCGGATATTTCCAATTTCACCATAACCCTCTATGGGCTTCCAAATATCACTTTGAAAATTCCACAAGAACAGTCTTAGCGAAAGGTTTCTTGAGGGGAATCTCTAACTCTACGATATGAATTAACAGAACACAAAGCAGTTCCACCATGAGTTGCATTAACAGAACACAAAGCAGTTTCACAGAAAGCTTCTTTTCAGTTTTTATCATAGGATATTTCCTTTTTCACCATAGCCCTCTATGGTCTTCCAAATATCACTTTGCAAATTCCACAGGAACAGTCTTAGCGAAAGGCTTCTTTAGGGCAAATCTGTAACTCTGTGAGATGAATTAACAGAACACAAATCAGTTTATCAGAAAGCTTCTTTTCAGTTTTTATCTTACGACATTTCCTTTTTCGCCATAGCCCACTATGGGCTTTCAAATATCACTTTGCAAATTCCACAAGAACAGTCTGAGTGAAAGGCTTCTTAAGGGGAAAGATGTAACTCTGTGAGATGAATTAACAGAACACTAAGATGTTTCTCAGAAAGCTTCTTTCCAGTTTTTAACGGAAGATATTTCCTTTTTCTCCATAGCCCTGTAGGGGCTTCTAAATATCACTTTCCAAATTACACAAGAACAGTCTTATCGAAAGTCTTCTTGAGGGGAAAGCTGTAACTCTGTGGGATGAATTAACAGAACACAAAGCAGTTAATCAGAAAACTTCTTTTCAGTTTTTATCTTAGGATATTTCCTTTTTCACCTTAGCCCTCTAGGGGTTCCTACTATCTCTTTGCATATTTCACAAAAACAATGTTAGTGAACGGCTTCTTGAGGGGTAAGCTGTAACTCTGTGAGATGAACTAACAGAACACAAAGCGGTTTCTCAGAAAGCTTCTTTTCGGTTTTTATCTAAGGATATTTCCATTTTCACAGTAGACCTTTATGGGCTTCCAAATATCATTTTGCAAATTACACAAGAGGAGCCTTAGCTGAAGGCTTCTTGAGGGGAAAGTTGTAACTCTGAGATGAATTAACAGAACACATAGCAGTTTCTCAAAAAGCTTCTTTTCAGTTTTTAACGAAAGATATTTCCTTTTTACCATAGCCCTCTATGGGCTTCCAAATATCACTTTGCGAATTCCACAAGAACAGTCTTAGCGAAAGGCTTCTTGAGAGGTAAGCTGTAACTCTGTGAGATGAATTAACAGAACACAAAGCAGTTTCTCAGAAAGCTTCTTTCCAGTTTTTAACTGAAGATATGTATTTTTTCATCATAGGCCTCTATAGACTTCCAAATATCACTTTGCAAATTACACAGGAACAGTCTTAGCGAAAGGCTTCTTGACGGGAAAGCTGTAACTCGGTGAGATATATTAACAGAACACACGGCAGTTTCTCAGAAAGCTTCTTTCCAGTTTTTAATGGAAGATATTTCCTTTTTCAACATAGCCCTCTGTGGGCTTCCAAATATCACTTTGCAAATCACTCAAGAACAGTCTTAGCGAAGGTCTTCTTGAGAGCAAAGCTGTAACTGTGTGAGATGTATCAATAGAACACACGGCAGTTTCTCAGAAAGCTTCTTTCCAGGTTTTTTTTTTTTTTTTTTTTTTTTTTTGAGACGGAGTCTTGCTCTGTCACCCTGGCTGGAGTGCAGTGGCCGAATGTCAGCTCACTGCAAGCTCCGCCTCCCGGGTTTACGCCATTCTCTTGCCTCAGCCTCCCGAGTAGCTGGGACTACAGGCGCCCGCCACCTTGCCCGGCTAATTTTTTGTATTTTTAGTAGAGACGGGGTTTCACCGTGTTAGCCAGGATGGTCTCGATCTCCTGACCTTGTGATCCGCCCATCTCGGCCTCCCAAAGTGTTGGGATTACAGGCTTGAGCCACCGCGCCCGGCCTTCTTTCCAGTTTTTAACGGAAGATATTTTGTTTTTCACCATAGCCCTCTATGGGCTTTCAAATATCACTTTGCAAATTTCACAAGAAGAGCCTTAGCGAAAGGCTTCTTGATGGGAAAGCTGTAACTCTGTGAGTTGAATTAACAGACCACACAGCAGTTTCTCAGAAAACTTCTTTTCATTTATTATCTTAAGATATTTCCTTTTTCTCCAAAGCCCTCTATGGGCTTCCAAATATCACTTTGCAAATCCCACAAGAACAGTCTTATCGAAAGGCTTCTTGAAGAGAAAGCTGTAATTCTGTGAGATGAATTATCAGAAAACAAAGCAGTTTCTCAGAAAGCTTCTTTCCAGTTTTTAACTGAATATATTTCCTTTTTCACCGAAGCCCTCTTGGGGCTTCCAAATATCACTTTGCAAATTCCACAAAACCACTCTTAGTGAATGAAGTTCTGTAGGGGAATGCTGTAACTCTGTTAGATAAATTAACAGAACAGAAAGCAGTGTCTCAGAAATCTTCTTCCCAGTTTTTAACGGAAGATATTTCCTTTTTCTGCCTATCCCACTATAGGCTTCCAAATATCACTTTGCAAATTCCACAAAACAGACTTACCGAAATGCTTCTTGAGAAGAAAACTGTAACGCTGTGAGATGAATTACTACAACACAAAGCAGTTTCTCAGAAAGTTTCTTTCCAGGTTTTAACTGAAAATATTTCCTTTTTCATCATGGCCCTCTATGGGCTTCCAAATATCACTTTGCAAATTGCACAAGAACAGTCTTAGCGAATGGCTTCTTGAGGGAAAATTTGTAACTCTGTGATATGAATTAAGAGAACACAAAGCAGTTCCTCAGAAAGCATCTTTTCCGTTTTTATCTTAGGATATTTCCTTTTTCACCATAGCTCTCTTTGGGCTTCCAAATATCATTTTGCAAATTCCACAAGAACAGTCTAAGCGAAAGGCTTCTGGATTGGAAAGTTTTATCTATGTGAGATGAATTAACAGAACACAAAGCAGTTTCTCAGAATTGTTCTTTTCTATTTTTATCTTAGGATATTTCCTTTTTCACCATAGTCCTCTATGGGCTTTTAAATATCACTTTGCAAATTCCACAAGAACAGTCTTAGTGAACGGCTTCTTGAGGAGAAAGCTGTAACTCTGTGAGATGAATTAAAAGAACAAAAAGCAGTTTCTCAGAAAGCTTCTTTCCAGTTTTTAACGAAAGATTTTAATTGTTCAACATAGCTCTCTATGGGCTTCAAAATATCACTTTGCAATTTGCACAAGAACAGTCTTAGCGAAAGGCATCTTGAAGTAAAAGCTGTAACACTGTGAGATGAATTAACAGAACACAAAACAGTTTCTCAGAAAGTTTCTTTTCTGTTTTTATCTTAGGATATTTCCTTTTTCACCATAACCTTCTAAGGGCTTCCAAATAACACTTTGCAAATTCCACAAGAAAACTCTTAGCGAAAGGCTTCTGTACAGGACAGCTGTAGCTCTGTTAGATGAAATAACAGACACACAAAGCTGATTCTGTGAAATCTTCTTTCCAGTTTTTAACGGAAAATATTTTCTTTTTCACCATAGCCCTCTACGGGTTTCCAAATATCCCTTTGCCAATTCCACAAGAACAGCCTTAGCGAAAGGCTTCTTGAAGGGAAAGATGTAACTCCGTGAGATGAATTAACAGAACACAGAGCAGTTTCTCAGAAAGCTTCTTTCCAGTTTTTAACGGAAGATATTTCCTTTTTCACCATAGCCCCCTATAGACTTCAAAATATCACCTTGAAAATTCCACAAGAACAGTCTTAGCGAAAAACTTCTTGAGGGGAAAGCTGTATCTCTGTGAGATGAATTAACAGAACACAAAGCAGTTTCTCAGAAGTCTTCTTTCCAGTTATTAACGGATGATATTTCCTTTTTCACCGAAGACTTCAATGGGCTTCCAAATATCACTTTGCAAATTGCACAAGAACAGTCTTTGAGAAAAGCTTCTTGTGGGAAAATCTGTAACTCTGTGAGATGAATTAACGGAACACAAAGCAGTTTCTCAGAAACCTTCTTTCCAGTTTTCCACTGAAGATATTTCCTTTTTCACCATAGCCCTGTAAGGGCTTCCAAATATCACTTTGCAAATTCCACAAGAACAGTCCTAGCGAAAAATTTCTTGAGGGGAAAGCTGTAACTCGGTGTGATGTATTAACAGAACACATGGCAGTTTCTCAGAATGCTTCTTTCCAGTTTTAAAGGGAAGATAGTTCCTTTTTCAATATAGCCCTCTATGGTTTTCCAAATATCTCTTTGCAAATTACACAAGAACAGCCTTCCTGAACGGCTTCTTGAGGGGAGAGATGTAACTCTGTGAGATCAAGTAACAGAACACGAAGCAGATTCTCAGAAAGCTTCTTTTCGGTTTTTATCTTCGGATATTTCCAATTTCACCATAACACTCTATGGGCTTTCAAATATCACTTTGAAAATTCCACAAGAACAGTCTTAGCGAAAGGTTTCTTGAGGGGAATCTCTAACTCTACGATATGAATTAACAGAACACAAAGCAGTTCCACCATGAGTTGAATTAACAGAACACAAAGCAGTTTCTCACAAATCTTCTTTCCAGTTTTTAACGGTAGATAGTTCCTTTTTCACCATAGTCCTCTATGGGCTTCCAAATATGACTTTGCAAATTCCACAACAACAGTCTTAGCGAAAGGCTTCTTGAGGGGGGAAGCTGTAACTCTGTGAGATGAATTAACAGAACACAAAGCAGTCTCTCAGAAAGCGTCTTTCCAGTAATTAACTGTAGATATTTCCTTTTTCACTATAGCCCTCTAAGGGCTTCCAAATATCACTTTGGAAATCCCACAAGAACAGACTTAGCGAAAGGCTTCTTGAGAAGAAAGCTGTACCTCGGTGATATGTCCTAACAGAACACACCGCATTTTCTCAGAATGGTTCTTTCCAGTTTTTAACGGAAGATATTTCCTTTTTCACCTTAGCCCTCTATGGGCTTCCATATATCACTTTGCAAATTTCACAAAACAGTCTTAGTTAACGGCTACTTGAGGGGAAAGCTATAACTCTGTGAGTGAACTAACGAAACACAAAGCAGCTTTTCATACAGCTTCTTTTCGGTTTTTATCTTAGGATATTTCCATTTTCACCATAGCCTACTATGGGCATCGAAATATCACTTTGGAAATTCCACAAAAACAGTCTTAGCGGAAGGATTCTTGAGGCAAAAGCAGTAACTCTTTGAGATGAATTTACAGAACACAAAGCAGTTTCTCAGAAAGCTTCTTTTCAGTTTTTAACTGAAGGAATTTCTTTTTTCACCATAGCCCTCTATGGGCTTCAAAATATCACTTTGTAAATTCCACAACAACAGCCTTAGCGAAAGGCTTCCTGAGGTAAAAGAGTAACTCTGTGACTTGAATTAACAGAACACAAAGCAGTTTCTCAGAAAGCTTCTTTTCAGTTTTTATCTTAGGATGTTTCCTTTTTCACCATTGCCCTCTATGTGCCTCCAAATATCACTTTGGAATTCAACAAGAACAGTCTTAGTGAACGGCTTCCTGAGGGGAAAGCTGTAGCTCGGTGATATGTACTAACAGAACACACCGCATTTTCTCAGAATGGTTCTTTCCAGTTTTTAACGGAAGATATTTCCTTTTTCACCATAGCCCTCCCTGGGCTTCCAAATATCACTTTGCAAATTTCACAAAACAGTTTTACTGAACGGCTTCTTGAGGGAAAAGCTGTAGCTCTGTGAGATGAACTAACAGAACACAAAGCACTTTTTCAGACAGCTTCTTTTCGGTAAGTATCTTACGATATTTCCATTTTCACCATAGCCCTCTATGGGCTTCCACATATCACTTTGGAAATTCCTCAAAAACAGTGTTAGCGGAAGGCTTCTTGAGGGGAAACCTGTAACCCTCTGAGATGAATTAACAGAACACAAAGCAGTTTCTCAGAAAGCTTCTTTTCAATTTTTATCTTAGGATATTTCCTTTTTCAGCATAGCCCTCTATGGGCTTCCAAAAACATTTTGCAAATTCCACAAGAACAGTCTTAGGGAAAGGATTCTGGAAGGGAAAGGTGTAATTCTGTGAGATGAATAAAAAGAACACAAAGCAATTTCTCAGAAATCTTCTTTCTAATTTTTAACGGAAGATATTTCGTTTTTCACCATAGCCCTCTAGATGCTTCCAAATATCACTTTGAAAATTCCACAAGAACAGTCTTAGTGAAAGGTTTCTTTAGGGGAAAGTTGTAACTCTGTGAGATGAACTAACAGAACACAAAGCAGTTTCTCAGAAACCTTCTTTTCGGTTTTTATCTTACGATATTTCCATTTTCACCATAGCCCTCTAGGGGTTCCAAATATCACGTTGTAAATTACACAAGAACATTCTTAGCAAAAGGTTTCTTGAGGGGAAAGCTGGAACTCTGTAAGATGAATTAAGAGAACACAAAACAGTTTCTCAGAATCTTTCTTTTCAGTTTTTATCATAGGCTATTTCCTTTTTCACCATAGCCCTCTATGGGATTTCAAATATCACTTTGCAAATTCCACATGAACAGTCTTAGCTAAAGTCTTCTTGAGGGGAAAGCTGTAACTCAGTGAGATGAATTAACAGAACACAAAGCAGTTTCTCAGAAAGATTCCTTCCAGTTTTTAACGGAACATATTTCCTTTTTCACCGTAGCCCACTATGGACTTCCAACTATCACCTTGCAAATTCCACAGGAACAGTCTTAGTGAACGGCTTCTTGACGGGAAAGCTGTAGCTTTGTGAGATGAATTAAGAGAACACAAGGCAGTTTCTCAGAAAGCTTCTTTAAGATTTTTATCTTATCATAATTCCTTTTTCGCCATAACCCTCTAGGGGCTTCCAAATATCACTTTGTGAATTCCTCAAGAACAGCCTTAGCGAAAGGCTTCTGGAAGAGAAAGCTGAAACTCTTTGAAATGAAATAAGAGAACACAAAGCAGTTTCTAAGAAAGCTTCTTTCCAGTTTTTAACTGAAGATATTACCTTTTTAACGAAAGCTCTCTATGGGCTTCCAAATATCACTTTGCAAATTCCACAAGAACAAACTTAGCGAAAGGCTTCTTCAGGGGAAAGCTATAACTCTGTGAGATAAATTAAGAAAACACAAAGCAGTTTCTCAGAAAGCTTCTTTCCAGTTTTTAACGGAAGATATTTCCTTTATCACCGTAGCCCTCTATGGGCTTCCAAATATCATATTGCAAATTCCACAAGAACAGTCTTAGTGAAAGGCTTCTTGAGAGGAAGGCGGTAACACTGGGAAATGAATAAACAGAACACAAAGCAGTTTCTCAGAAAGATACTTTCCAGTTTATGTCTTAGGATATTTCCTTTTTCATCATAGCCCTCTATGTGCTTCCAAATAAGACTTTGAAAATTCCACAAGAACAGTCTTAGCGAAAGGCTTCCTGAGGGGAGAGCTGTAACTCTGTGAGATGAATTAACAGAACACAAAGCAGTTTCACAGAAAGCTTCTTTCCAGTTTTTAACGGAAGATATTTCCTTTTTCACCAAAGCCCTCTGTGGGCTTCCAAATATCACTTTGCAAATTCCACAAGAACTGACTTAGCGGAAGGCTTCTTGAAGGGAAAGCTGTAACTCTGTGAGATGAATTAACAGAACACAAAGCAGTTTCTCAGAGAGCTTCTTTCCAGTTTTTAACTGAAGATATTTCCTTTTTCACCATAGCCGTTTATGGACTTCCAAATATCACTTTGTAAATTACACAAGAACAGTCTTAGCGAAAGGCTTCTTGAGGGGACTGCTGTAACTCTGTGAGATGAATTAACAGAACACAAAGTTGTTTCTTGTAAAGCTTCTTTCCACTTTTTAACGGAAGAATTTCCTTTTTCACCTTAGCCTTCTATGGGCTTTCAAATATCACTTGGCAAATTCCACAAGAAGAGCCTTAGCGAAAGGCTTCTTGAGGAGAAAGCTGTAACTCTGTGAAATGAATTATCAGAACACAAAGCAGTTTCTCAGAATGCCTCTTTTCAGTTTTTAACGGAAGATATTTCCTTTTCCACGATAGCCCTCGATGGGTTTCCAAATATCACTTTGCAAATTCCACAAGAACAGTCTTAGCGAAAGGCATCTTGAGGGGAAAGCTGTAACTCTGTGAGATGAATTATCAGAACACAAATCAGTATTTCAGAAAGCTTCTTTTCAGTTGTTGTGTTAGGATACTTCCTTTTTCACCATAGTCCTCTATGGGCTTCCAAATATCACTTTGCAAATTCCACAAGAACAGTCTTACCGAAATGCTTCTTGAGGGAAAAGCTGTAACTCTGTGAGATGAAAGAACAGAATACAAAGCAGTTTCTCAGAAAGCTTCTTTCCAGTTTTTAACGGAGGATATTTACTTTTTCACCATAGCCCTCTATGGGCTTCTAATATCACGTTCTAAATTCCACAAGAACAGTCTTAGCGAAAGGCTTCTTGAGGGGAAAGCTGTATCTCTGTGAGATGAATTAACAGTACACAAACCAGTTTCTCAGAAATCTTCTTTCCAGTTTTTAACAGAGAATATTTCCTTTTTCACCATAGACATCTATGGCCTTCTAAATATCACTTTCCAAATTCCACAAGAACAGTCATAGGGAAAAGCTTCTTGAGGGGAAAGCTGTAACTCTGTGAGATGAAATAACATAACACAAAGCACTTTCTCAGAAATCATATTTCCAGTTTTTAACGGAATATGTTTCCTTTTTCACCAAAGCCCTCTAAGGGTTTCCAAATATCTCTTTTCAAACTCCTCAAGAACAGTCTAAGCGAAAGGCTTCTTGAGGCGAAAGCTGTAACTCTGTGCGATGAATTAACAGAACACAAATAGTTTTCTCAGTAAGCTTCTTCCCAGTTTTTAACGGAAGATATTTCCTTTTTTACCAAAGACGTCATTGGGCTTCCAAATATCACTTTGCAAATTACACAATAACAGTGTTAGCGAAATGCTTCTTGAGGGGAAAGCTGCAACTCTGTGAGATGAATTAACAGAACACAAAGCAGTTTCTCAGAAATCTTCTTTCCAGTTTTTAACTGAAGATATTTCCTTTTTCACTATAGCCCTCTTTGGTCTTCCAAATATCACTTTGCAAATTCCACAAGAACAGTCTTAGCGAAAGGCTTCTTGAGGGGAAAGCTGTAATACTGTGAGATGAATTAACAGAACACAAAGCAGTATATCAGAAAGCTTATTTTCTGGTTTTATCTTAGGATATTTCCTTTTTGACATTGACGTCTATGGGTTTCCAAATATCACTTTGCAAATTCCACAAGACCAGGCTTAGTGAAAAGCTTCTTGAGAGGATAGCTGTAAATCTGTGACATGAATTAAGAGAACACAAAGCAGTTTCTCAGAAAGCTTCTTTCCAGTTTTTAACGGAAGATATTTCCTTTTTCACCGTAGCCCTCTATGGGCTTCCAAATATCACTTTGCAAATTCCACAAGAACAGGCTTGGCGAAAGGCTTTTTGAGGGGAAAGCTGTAACTGTGTGAGATGAATTCACAGAACACAAAGCAGTTTCTCAGATAGCTTCTTTGCAGTTTTCTACGGAAGATATTTTCTTTTTCACCAAGCCCTCTATGGGCTTCCAAATATCACTTTGCAAATTCCACAAGAACAGTCTCAGCGTAAGGCTTCTTGAGTGGAAAGCTGTAACTCTGTAAAATGAATTAACAGAACACACAGCAGTTTCTCAGAAATCTTCTTTCCAGTGTTTAACTGAAGATATTTCCTTTTTCACAATAGCCCTCTATGAGTTTCCAAATATCACTTTCCAAATTCCACAAGAACAGTCTTAGCGGAAGGCTTCTTGAGGGGAAGGCTGTAACTCTGTGAAATGAATTAACGGAACACAAAACAGTTTCACAGAGAGCTTTTCTTCACTATTTATCTTAAGATATTTCCTTTTTCACCACAGCTCTCTTTGGGCTTCTAAATATCACTTTCCAAATTCCACAAGAACTGTCTTGGGGAAAGGCTTCTTGAGGGGAAACTGTAACACTGTGGGGTGAATTATCAGAAAACAAAGCAGTTTCTCAGAAAGCTTCTTTCCAGTTTTTGACGGAAGATATTTCCATTTTCACCATAGCCCTCTAAGGGCTTCCAAATATCACTTTGCATATTCCACAAAACAGTCCTAGTGAAAGATTTCTTAAGGGGAAAGCTGTAAATCTGTGAGATGAATTAACAGAACACAAAGCATTTTCTCAGAAGGCTTCTTTCCAGTTTCTGTCTCGGTATATTCCCTTTTTCACCACAGCCCTCTATGGTCTTCGAAATATCACTTTCCAAATTCCACAAGAACAGTCTTAGGGAAAGGCTTCTAGAGAGGAAAGTTGTAACTCTGTGAGATGAATTAACAGAACACAAAGCAATTTCTTAGAAAGCTTCTTTCCAGTTTTTAACGGAAGATATTTCCTTTTTTACCAAAGCCGTCTTTGGGCTTCCAAATATCACTTTGCATATTACACAAGAACAGTGTTAGCGAAATGCTTCTTGAGGGGAAAGCTGTAACCCTGTGACATGAAATAACAGGACACAAAGCAGTTTCTCAGAAAGCTTCTTTCCAGTTTTTAACTGAAGATATTTCCTTTTTCACTATAGCCCTCTTTGGTCTTCCAAATATCACTTTGCAAATTCCACAAGAACAGTCTTAGCGAAAGGCTTCTTGAGGAGTAAGCTGTAACTCTGTGAGATGAATTACCAGAACACAAAGCAGTAGATCAGAAAGCTTCTTTCCAGTTTTTAACTTAAGATATTTCCTTTTTCACCATAGCCCTCTATGGGCTTCCAAATATCACTTTGCAAATTCCACAAGAAGAGTCTTAGTGAAAGGCTTCTTGAGGGGAGAGCTGTAATCAGAAAGCTTCTTTCCAGTTTTTAACGGAAGATATTTCCTTTTTCACCATATCTCTCTATTGGTTTCCAAATATCAGTTTGAAAATTTCACAAGAATAGTCCTAGTGAATGGCTTCTTGAGGGGAAAGGTGTAACTTTGTGAGATGAATTAAGAGAACACACAGCAATTTCTCAGAAAGCTTCTATCCAATTTTTAACTGAAGATATTTCCTTTTTCACCATAGCCTTGTATGGGCTTCCAAATATCACTTCACATATTCCACAAGAACAGTCTTAGCGAAAGGCTTCTTGAGGGAATAGCTGTAACTGTGTGAGATGTATTAACAGAACACAAAGCAGTTCCTCAGAAAGCTTCTTTTCAGTTTCTGCCTTAGGATATTTCCTTTTTCACCGTAGCCCTCTATGGGTTTCCAAATATCACTTTGAAAATTTCACAAGAATAATCTTGGTGAACGGCTTCTTGAGGGGAAAGCTGTAACTCTGTGAGATTAACTAACAAAACAGAAAGAAGTTTTTCAGAAAGCTTCTTTTCGGTTTTTAACAGAAGATATTTCCTTTTTCACCATGGCCCTATAAGGGCTTCCAAATTTCACTTTGTAAATTCCACAAGAACAGTCTTAGTGAAAGGATTCTTGAGGGAAATGCTTTAACTCTGTGAGATGCATTAAGAGAACAAAAAGAAGTTTTTCAGAAAGCTTCTTTCCAATTTTTTAACTGAAGATATTTCCTTTCTCACATAGCCCTCTATGGGCTTCCAAATATCACTTTGCAAATTCCACAAGAACAGTCTTAGCGATAGGCTTCTGGAGAGGAAAGCTGTAACTCTGTGAGATAAATTAACAGAACTCAAAGCAGTTTCTCAGAAATCTTCTTTCCAGTTTTTAACGGAATAAGTTTCCTTTTTCACCTTAGAGCTCTATGGGCTTCCAAACATGACTTTGCAGATTCCACAAGAACAGTCTTAGCGAAACGTTTCTTGAGGGGAAAGCTGTAACTCTATGAGATTAATTAACAGAACACAAAGCAGTTCCTCAGAAAGTTTCTTTCAAGTTTTTAACTGAAGATATTTCCTTTTCACCACAGCACTCTATGGGCTTCCAAATATCACTTTGCAAATCCCACAAGAACAGTCTCAGCGAAGGGCTATTTGAGAGGAAAGCAGTATCTCGGTGAGATGTATTAGCAGAACACACGGCAGTTTCTCAGAAAGCTTCTTTCCAGTTTGTAACGGAAGATATTTCCTTTTTCACCATAACCTTCTAAGGGCTTCCAAATATCACTTTGGAAATTCAACAAGAACAGACTTACCGAAAGACTTCTTGAGGGGAAACCTGTAACTCTGTGAGATGAATTAACAGAAAACAAAGTAGTTTCTCAGAAATATTCCTTCCAGTTTTTAACGGAAGATATTTCCTTTTTCACCATAGCCCTCTATAGGCTTCCAAATGTCACTTTGCAAATTCCACAAGAACAGCCTTAAAGAAAGGCTTCTTGAGAAGAAAGCTGTAACTCGTTGAGATATATTAACAGAACACACGGCAGTTTCTCAGAAAGCTTCTTGACAGTTTTTAACGGAATATATTTCTTTTTTCACCATATTCCTCTATGTGTTTCCAAATATCACTTTGAAAATTTCAAAAATAATAGTCCTAGTGAACGGCTTCTTGAGGGGAAATCTCTAACACTGTGAGATGAACTAACAGAACGCAAAGCAGTTTCTCAGAAAGTTTCTTTTCGGTTTTTAACGGAAGATACTACCCTTTTCACCATAGCCCTCTACCGCTTCCAAATTTCACTTTCCAAATTCCACAAGAACAGTCTAAGCGAAAGACTTCTTGAGGGGAAAGCTGTAACTCTGTGAGATGAATTAACAGAACACTATGCAGTTTCTCAGAAAGCTTATTTTCAGTTTTTATCATAGGATATTTCCTTTTTCACCGTAGCCCTCTATGGGATTACAAATATCACTTTGCAAATTCCAGAAGAACAGTCTTAGCGAAACGTTTCTTGAGGGGAAAGCTGAAAATCTGTGAGATGAATTAACAGAACACAAAGCAGTTTCTCAGAAGGTTTCTTTCAAGTTTTTAACTGAAGATATTTCCCTTTTCGCCATAGCCCTCTATGGGTTCTGAAATATCACTTTGAAATTTCACAAGAAGAATCTTAGTGAAAGGTTTCTTGAGAGGAAAGCTGTAACTCTGTGAGATGAACTAACAGAACACAAAGCAATTTCTCAGAAGTCTTCTTTTCGGTTTTTAACGGAAGATGTTTCCTTTTTCACTATAGCCCTCTAAGGGCTTCCAAATTTCACTTTGTAAATTCCACAAGAACAGTCCTAGCGAAAGACTTCTTGAAGGGAAAGCTGCATTAAGAGAACAAAAAGAAGTTTCTCAGAAAGATTCTTACCAGTTTTTAACTGAAGATATTTCCTTTTTCGCATAGCCCTCTAAGAGCTTCCAAATATCACTTTGCTAATTACCCAAGAACAGTCTTAGCGAAGGGCCTCTGGAATTAAAACCTGTAACTCTGTGAGGTGAACTAACAGAACACAAAGCAGTTTCTCAGAAACCTTCTTTTCAGTTTTTATATTATTATATTTCCTTTTTCACCAAAGCCCTCTATGGACTTCCAAATATCTCTTTGCAAATTCCACAAGAACAGTCTTAGCGAAAGGCTTATGGAGGGGAAAGCTGTAACTCTGTGACATGAATTAACAAAACACAAAGCAGTTTTTCAGAAATCTTTCTTCCAGTTTTAACCAAAGATATTTCCTTTTTTACCGTAGCCCTCTATGGGCTTCCAAATATCACTTTGCAAATTCCACAAGAAGAGCCTTACAGAAAGGCTTCTTGAGAGGAAAGCTGTAACTCGGTGAGATGTATTAACAGAACACTATGTAGTTTCTCAGAAAGCTTCTTTCCAGTTATTAAAGGAAGATATTTCCTTTTTCACCATAGCCTTCTATGGGTTTCCAAATATCGCTTTGAAAATTTCACAAGAATAGTCCAATTGAACGGCTTCTGGAGGGGAAAGCTGTAACTCTGTGAGATGAACCAACAGAACACAACGCAGTTTCTCAGAAACCTTCTTTTCGGTTTTTAATGGAAGATATTTCGTTTTTCACCATAAACCTCTATGGGCTTCCAAATTTCACTTTGCAAATTCAAAAAGAACAGTCTTAGTGAAAGGCTTCTTGAGTGGAAAGCTGTTACTCTGTGAGATGAATTAAGAGAACACAAGGAAGTTTCTCAGAGAGCTTATTTCCAGTTTTAAACTGAAGATATTTCCTTTTTCAAATAGCCCTCTATGGGCTTCCAAAAAACACTTTGCAAATTCCACAAGAACAGTCTTAGCGAAAGACTTCTTGAGGGAAAACATGTAACGCTGTGAGATGAATTAACAGAACACAAAGCAGTTTCTCAGAAAGCTTCTTTCCTGTTTCTAACTGAAGATATTTCCTTTTTTACCGTAGCCCTCTAAGGGCTTCCAAATATCACTTTGCAAATTCCACAAGAACTGTCGTAACGAAAGGTTTCTTGAGTGGAAAGCTGTAACTCTGTGAGATGAATTAACAGAACACAAAGCAGTTTCTCAGAAAGCTTCTTTCTAGTTTCTAACTGAAGATATTTCCTTTTTCACAATAGCCCTCTACTGGCTTCCAAATATCACTTTGCAAATTAAACAGTAACAGTATTAGAGAAAGGATTCTGGAGAGGAAAGCTGTAACTCTGTGAGATGAATTAACAGAACACAAAGCAGTTTCTCAGAAACCTTTTTTCCAGTTTTTAACGGAAGATATTTCCTTTTTCACCTTAGCGCTCCATGGGCTTCCTAATATGACCTTGCAGATTCCACAAGAACAGTCTTAATGAAAGTCTTACTGAGGAGAAAGCTGTAACTCTGTCACATGAACTTACAGAACACAAAGCAGTTTCTCGAAAGGCTTATTTTAAGTTTTTATCTTAGGATATTTCCTTTTTCACCATAGCCTTCTAAGGGCTTCCAAATATCACTTTGCAAATTCCACAAGAACAGTCTTAGCGAAACGTTTCTTGAGGGGAAAACTGTAACTCTGTGAGATGAATTTACAGAGCACAACGCAAATTCTCAGTAAGCTTCTTTCCAGTTTTTAACTGAAGAACAGTCTTAGAGATCGGCTTCTTTAGGGGAAGGTTGTAACTCCTTGAGATGAACTAACAGAACACAAAGTGCTTTCTCAGATAGCTTCTTTTCGGTTTTTATCTCAGGATGTTTCCATTTTCACCATAGCCCTCTATGGGCTTCCAAATATCACTTTGCAAATTCCACAAGAACAGTCTTAGTGGAAGGCTTCTTGAGGAGAAACTGTAACTCTTAGAGATGAATTAACAGATCACAAAGCAGTTTCTCAGAAAGCTTCTTTCCAGTTTTTAACTGAAGATATTTCCTTTTTCACCATAGACTTCTACGGGCTTCCATATATCACTTTGCAAATTCCACAAGAACAGTCTTAGCCAAAGGCTTCTTGAGGAGAAAGCTGTAACTCTTTGAGATGAATAAACAGAACACAAGTAGGTTCTCAGAAAGCTTCTTTTCTGTTTTTATCTTAGGATATTTCCATTTTCACCATAGCACACTATGGGCTTTCAAATATCACTTTGCAAATTCCACAAGAACAGTCTTAGTGAGCGGCTTCTTGAGGAGAAAGCTGTAACACTGTGAGATGAATTAACAGAACACAAAGCAGTTTCTCAGTAAGCTTCTTTCCAGTTTTTAACGGAAGATTTGAATTATTCAACATAACTCTATATGGGCTTCCAAATATCACTTTGCTATTTGCACAAGAACAGTCTTAGCGAAAGGCATCTTCAGGTAAAAGCTGTAACTCTGTGAGATGAATTAACACAACACAAAACAGTTTTTCAGAAAGCTTGTTTTCTGTTTTTATATTAGGATATTTCCTTTTTCACCATAGCCTTCTAAGGGCTTACAAATATCACTTTGCAAATTCCACAAGAAAAGTCTTAGCGAAAGGCTTCTCTAGGGGACCGCTGTAACTCTGTTAGATGAATTAAAAGAACACAAAGCTGATTCTCAGAAATCTTCTTTCCAGTTTTGAACGGAAAATATTTCCTTTTTCACCCTAGCCATCTAGAGTCTTCCAAATATCACTTTGCAAATTCCACAAGAACAGTCTTAGCGAAAGGCTTCTTTCAGGGAAAACTGTAACTCTGTGAGATGAATTAACAGAATACAAAGCAGTTTCTCAGAAAGCTTCTTTCCAGTTTTTAACGGAAGATATTTCCGTTTTCCCCATAGCTCTCTATGAGATTCCAAATATCACTGTGCAAATTCCACAAGAACAGTCGTAGCGAAAGGCTTCTGGTGGGGAAATCTGTAACACTGTGAGATGAATTAACAGAACACAAAGCAGTTTCTTAGAAATCTTCTTTACAGTTTTTAACGAAAGATATTTCCGTTTTCACCATAGCCCCTTATAGGCTTCCAAATATCACTTTGAAAATTCCACAAGAATTGTCTTAGCGAAACACTTGTTGAGGCGAAAGCTGTATCTCTGTGAGATGAATTAGCAGAACACAAAGCAGTTTCTCAGAAGTCGTCTTTCCAGTTTTTAACGGATGATATTTCCTTTTTCACCGTAGTCTTCTGTGGGCTTCCAAATATCACTTTGCAAATTCCACAAGAACAGTCTTTGAGAAAAGCTTCTTGTGGGAAAATCCGTAACTCTGTGAGATGAATTAACAGAAGACACATCAGTTTCTCAGAAACTTTCTTTCCAGTTTTACACTGAAGATATTTCCTTTTTCACCAAAGCCCTCTATGGGCTTCCAAATATCACTTTGCAAATTCCACAAGAAAAATCTTAGTGAAAGGCTTCTCGAGGGGAAAACTGTAACTCTGTGAGATGAATTAACAGAACACAAAGTAGTTTCTCAGAAATCTTCTTTCCAGTAGTTAACGGAAAATATTACCTTTTTCACCGTAGCCCCCTAAGGGCTTCCAAATATCACTTTGCAAATTCCACAAGAAGAGTCCTAGTGAAAAATTTATTGAGGGGAAAGCTGTATCTCGGTGTGATGTATTAACAGAACCCATGGCAGTTTCTCAGAATGCTTCTTTCCAGTTTTTAACGGAAGATATTTCCTTTTTCAACACAGCCCTCTATGGTCTTCCAAACATCTCTTTGCAAATTACACAAGAACAGCCTTCGTGAACGGCCTCTTGAGGGGAAAGCTGTAAATCTGTGAGATGAACTAACAGAACTCAAAGCAGATTCTCAGAAAGCTTCTTTTCGGTTTTTATCTTAGGATGTTTCCAATTTCACCATAACCCTCTATGGGCTTCCAAATATCACCTTGCAAATTCCACAAGAACAGTCTTAGCCAAAGGCTTCTTGAGGGGAAAGTTCTAACTCTTTGAGATGAATTAACAGAACACAAAGCAGTTTCTCAGAAAACTTCTTTTCAGTTTTTTTCTTAGGATATTTCCTTTTTCAGATTAGCTCTCTATGGTCTTCGAAATATCACATTGCAAATTCAACCAGAACAGTCTTAACGAAAGGCTTCTTGAGGGGAAAGTCTAACTCTTCGATAGGAATTAACAGAACACAAAGCAGTTTCTCAGAAAGCTTCTTTTCAATTTTTAACTGAAGATATTTCCTTTTTCACCATAGCCCTCTATGGGCTTCCAAATATCACTTTGCAAATTCCAAAAGAACAGTCTTAGCGAAAGGTTTCTTGAGGGGAAAGCTGTAACTCTGTGAGTGGAATTAACAGAACACAAAGCAGTTTCTCAGAAAGCTTCTTTTCAGTTTTTATCATAGTATATTTCCATTTTCACCATAGCCTTATATGGGCTTCCAAATATCACTTTGCAAATTCCACAGGAAAGGTCTAGCGAAAGGCTTCTTTAGGGAAAATCTGTAACTCTGTGAGATGAATTAACAGAACACAAATCATTTTATCAGAAAGTTTTTTTCAGTTTTTATCATACGATATTTCCTTTTTCGCCATAGCCCACTATGGGCTTCCAAATATCACTTTGCAAATTCCACAAGAACAGTCTGAGCGAAAGGCTTGTTGAGGGGAAAGCTGTAACTCTGTGAGATGAATGAACAGAACACAAAGAAGTTTCTCACAAAGCTTCTTTCCTGTTTTTAACGGAAGATATTTCCTTTTTCTCCAGAGCCCTGTAGGTGCTTCTAAATATCACTTTCCAAATTACACAAGAACAGTCTTATCGAAAGTCTTCTTGAGGGGAAAGCTGTAACTCTGTGGGATGAATTAAGAGAACACAAAGCAATTTCTCAGAAAGCTTCTTTTCAGTTTTTATCTTAGGATTTTACTTTTTCACCATAGCCCTCTAAGGGCTTCCAAAAGTCACTTGGCAAATTCCCCAAGAACAGTCTTAGCGAAAAGCTTCTTGAGGGGAAAGCTGTAACTCTGTGAGATGAATTAACAGAACACAAAGCAGTTTCTCAGAAAGTTTCTTTCCAGTTTTTAACTGAAGATATTTCCTTTTTCACCATAGCCCTCTATGGGCTTCCAAATATCACTTTGCCAATTCCACAAGAAGAGCCTTAGCGAAAGGAAGCTTGAAGGGAAAGCTGTAACTCTGTGAGATGAATTAACAAATCATAAAACAGTTTCTCAGAATGCTTCCTTTCAGTATTTATCTTAGGATATTTCCTTTTTCACTATAGCCCTCTATGGGCTTCCAAATATCAATTTGCAAATTTCACAAGAACAGTCTTAGTGAACGACTTCTTGAGGGGAAAGCTGTAACTCTGTGAGATGAATTAACACAACACAAAGCAGTTTCTCAGAAAGCTTCTTTTCAGTTTTTATCTTAGGATTTTCCTTTTTCACCATAGCCCTCTATGGGCTTCCAAATATCACTTTGGAAATTCCACAAGAACAGTCTTAGTGAACGGCTTCATGAGAGGAAAGCTGTAACTCTGTGAGGTTAACTAACAGAACACAACGTAGTTTCTCAGAAAGGTTCTTTGCAGTTTTTAACGGAAGATATTTTCTTTTTCAAAATAGCCCTATACGGGTTTCCAAGTATCACTTTGCAAATTCTACAAGAACAGTGTTAGCGAAAGGCTTCTGGAAGGGAAAGCTGTAACCCTGTGAGATGAATTAAGAGAACACAATGCAGTTTCTCAGAAATCTTCTTTCCAGTTTTTAACGAAAGATATTTCCTTTTTCACCACAGCCCTCTATGGGCTTCCAAATATCACTTTCCAAATCCCACAAGAACAGTCTTAGCGAAAGGCTTCTTGAGGTGAAAGCTGTAACACGGTGAGATGTTTTTACAGAACACACGTCAGTTTCTCAGAAAGCTTCTTTCCAATTTTTAACGGAGGTTATTTCCTTTTTCACCATAGCCCTCTAAGGGTTTCTAAGATCACTTTGCAAATTCCACAAGAACAGTCTTAGCGAAAGGCTTCTGGGAGCAAAGCTGTAATTCTGTGAGAAGAACTAACAAAACACGAAGCAGTTTCTCAGAAATCTTCTTTTCGGTTTTTATTGGAAGAAATTTCCTTTTTCATCATAGCCCTCAATGGGCTTCCAAATTTCACTTTGCAAATTCCACAAGAACAGTCTTAGCGAAAGGCTTTTTGAGGGGAAAGCTGTAACTCTGGTGACGAATTAACAGAACACAAAGCAGTTTCTCAGAAAGCTTCTTTTCAGTTTTTGTCTTAGGATATTTCCTTTTTCACCGTAGCCCTCTATGGGCTTCCAAATATCACTTTGCATATTCCAAAAGAACAGTCTTAGTGATCGGCTTCATGATAGGAAAGCTGTAACTCTGTGAGATTAATTAACGGAACACAAAGCAGTTTCTCAGAAAGGTTCTTTCCAGTTTTTAGCGGAAGATGTTTTCTTTTTCACCATGGTCCACTATGGGCTTCAAAATATCACTTTGCAAATTCCACAAGAACAGTGTTAGCGAAAAACTTCTGGAGGGGAAAACTGTAATTCTGCGAGATGAATTAACAGAACACAAAGCAGTTTCTCAGAAAACTTCTTTCCAGTTTTTAACGAAAGATATTTCCTTTTTCACCAAAGTCCTCTATGGGATTACAAATATCAGTTTGCAAATTTCACAAGAACAGTCTTAGTGAAGGGCTTCTTGAGGGGAAAGCTGTAACACTGTGAGATGAACTAACACAACACAAAGCAGTTTCTCAGACAGCTTCTTTCCGGTTTTTATCTTAGGATATATCCATTTTCAAAATAGCCCTCTATGGGCTTCCAAGTATCACTTTGCAAATTCTACAAGAACAGTCTTATAGAAAGGCTTCTTGAAGGGAAAGCTGTAACTCGGTGAGATGTATTAACAGAACACACGGCAGTTTCTCAGAAAGCTTCTTTCCAGTTTTTAACGGAAGTTATTTCCCTTTTTACCATAGCCCTCCATGGGCTTCCAAATATCACCTTGCAAGTTCCAGAAGAACAGTCTTAGCGAAAGGCTTCTGAAGGGGAAATCTGTAACTCTGTGAGTTGAATTAACAGAACACAAAGCAGTTTCTCACAAATCTTCTTTCCAGTTTTTAACGGAAGATAGTTCCTTTTTCACCATAGTCCTCTAACGGCTTCCAAATATAACTTTGCAAATTCCACAAGAACAGTCTTAGCGAAAGGCTTCTTGAGGGGGGAAGCTGTAACTCTGTGAGATGAATTAACAGAACACAAAGCAGTTTCTCAGAAAGCTTCTTTCCAGTATTTAACTGAAGATATTTCCTTTTTCACTATAGCCCTCTATGGGCTTCCAAATATCACTTTGCAAATCCCACAAGAACACTCTTAGCGAAAGGCTTCTTGAGAGGAAAGCTGTACCTCGGTGATATGTACTCACAGAACACACCACATTTTCTCAGAATGGTTCTTTCCAGTTTTTAACGGAAGATATTTCCTTTTTCACCTTAGCCCTCTATGGGCTTCCAAATATCACTTTGCAAATTTCACAAAACAGTCTTAGTTAACGGCTTCTTGAGGGGAAAGCGGTAACTCTGTGAGTGAACTATCAAAACACAAAGCAGCTTTTCATACAGCTTCTTTTCGGTTTTTATCTTAGGATATTTCCATTTTCACCATAGCCTACTATGGGCATCGAAATATCACTTTGGAAATTCCACAAAAACAGTCTTAGCGGAAGGATTCTTGAGGCAAAAGCAGTAACTCTTTGAGATGAATTAACAGAACACAAAGCAGTTTCTCAGAAAGCTTCTTTTCAGTTTTTAACTGAAGGTATTTCCTTTTTCACCATAGCACTCTATGGGCTTCAAAATATCACTTTGTAAATTCCACAACAACAGCCTTAGTGAAAGGCTTCCTGAGGTAAAAGAGTAACTCTGTGACTTGAATTAACAGAACACAAAGCAGTTTCTCTGAAAGCTTCTTTTCAGTTTTTATCTTAGGATGTTTCCTTGTTCACCATTACCCTCTATGTGCCTCCAAATATCACTTTGAAATTCCACAAGAACAGTCTTAGTGAACGGCTTCCTGAGGGGAAAGCTGTAGCTCGGTGATATGTACTAACAGAACACACCGCATTTTCTCAGAATGGTTCTTTCCAGTTTTTAACCGAAGATATTTCCTTTTTCACCTTAGCCCTCTATGGGCTTCCAAATATCACTTTGCAAATTTCACAAAACAGTCTTAGTGAACGGATTCTTGACGGAAAAGCTGTAGCTCTGTGAGATGAACTAACAGAACACAAAGCAGTTTTTCAGACAGCTTCTTTTCGGTAAGTATCTTACGATATTTCTATTTTCACCATAGCCCTCTATGGGCTTCCACATATCACTTTGGAAATTCCTCAAAAACAGTCTTAGCGGAAGGCTTCTTGAGGGGAAAGCTGTAACTCTTTGAGATGAATTAACAGAACACAAAGCAGTTTCTCGGAAAGCTTCTTTTCATTTTTTAACTGAAGTTATTTCCATTTTCACCATAGCCCTCTATGGGATTCCAAATATCACTATGCAAATTCCACAAGAACAGTGCAAGTGAAAGACTTCTGGAGGGGAAAACTGTAACTCTGTGAGATGAATTAACGGGACACAAAGCAGTTTCTCAGATATCTTCTTTCCAGTTTTTAACGAAAGATATTTCCTTTTTCACCATAGCCCTCTATGGGCTTCCAAATATCACTTTGCAAATCCCAGAAGAACAGTCTTAGCGAAAGCCTTCTTTAGGGGAAAGCTGTAATTCGGTGAGATGTTTTAACAGAACACACGGCAGTTTCTCAAAAAGCTTCTGTCAAGTTTTTAACGGAATATATTTCCTCTTTCACCATAGCCCTCTAGGAGTTTTCTAATATCACTTTGCAAATTTCACAAGAATAGTCTCAGTGAACTGCTTCTTGAAGGGAAAGCTGTAACTCTGTGAGATGAACTAACAGAACACAAAGCAGTTTATCAGAGAGCTTCTTTACAGTTTTTATCAGAAAATATTTCCTTTTTCACCATTACCCACTATGAGATTCTAAATATCACTTTCCAAATTTCAGAACAGCAGTCTTAGTGAACGCCCTCATGAGGGGAAATCTGTGACACTTTGAGATGAATTAACAGAATACAAAGCAGTTTCTCAGAAAGCTTCTTTTCGGATTTTATCTTACTATATTTCCTTTTTCAACATAGCCCTGTATGGTCTTCCAAATATCACTATGCAAATTACACAAGAACAGTGGAAGCGAAAGAGTTCTGGAGGGGAAAACTGTAACTCTGTGAGATGAATTAACAGAACACAAAGCAGTTTCTCAGAAAGCTTCTTTTCAGTTTTTATCTTAGGATATTTCCTTTTTCAGCATAGCCCTCTATGTGCTTCCAAAAACATTTTGCAAATTCCACAAGAACAGTCTTAGCGAGAGGATTCTGGAGATAAAAGCTGTAAATCTGTAAGATGAATTAAAAGAATTCAAAGCAGTTTCCCAGAAACCTTCTTTTCGTTTTTTATCTTACGATATTTCCATTTTAACCATAGGGCTATAGGGTTTCCAAATATCACTTTGCAAATTCCAGAAGAAAAGTCTTAGCGAAAGGCTTCTTGAGGGGCAAGCTGTAACTCTGTAAGATGAATTAACAGAACACAAAACATTTTCTCAGAAACCTACTTTTCAGTTTTTACCTTAGGATATTTCCTTTTTCACCATAGCCGTCTTTGGGATTCCAATTATCACTTTGAAAATTCCACATGAACAGTCTTAGCGAAAGTCTTTTGAGGGGAAAGCTGTACTCTGTGAGAGGAACTAACTGAACACAAAGCAGTTTCTCAGAAAGCTTCTTTCCAGTTTTTAACTGAGGATATTTCCTTTTTCACCATAGCCCTTTTGGGCTTCCAAATATCACTTTGCAAATTCCACAAGAACATTCTTAGCGAAAGCCTTCTTGAGGGGAAAGCTCTAACTCTGTGAGATGAATTAACAGAACACAAAGCAGTTTCTCACAAATCTTCTTTCCAGTTTTTAACGGAGGATATTTCCTTTCTCACCATAGTCCTCTATGGGCTTCCAAATATCACTTTGCAAATCCCACAAAAACAGCCTTAGCGAAAGGCTTCTTGAGAGGAAAGCTGTAACTCAGTGAGACGTATTAACAGAAGACACGGCATGTTCTCAGAATGCTTCTTTCCAGTTTTTAACGGAAGATATTTCCTTTTTCACCATAGTCCTCTATGGGTTTCCAAATATCACTTTCCAAATTTCACAAAACAGTCTTAATGAACGGTTTCTTGAGGGAAAAGCTGTAGCTCTGTGAGATGAACTAACAGAACACAAAGCAGTTTTTCAGACAGCTTCTCTTCGGTAAGTATCTTAGGATATTTCCATTTTCACCATAGCCCTCTATGGGCTTCCACATATCACTTTGGAAATTCCTCAAAAACAGTCTTAGCGGAAGGCTTCTTGAGGGGAAAGCTGTAATTCTTTGAGATGAATTAACAGAACACAAAGCAGTTTCTCGGAAAGCTTCTTTTCATTTTTTAATTGAAGGTATTTCCATTTTCACCATAGCCCTCTATGGGATTCCAAATATCACTATGCAAATTCCACAAGAACAGTGGAAGAGAAAGACTTCGGGAGGGGAAAACTGTAACGCTGTGAGATGAATTAACAGAACACAAAGCAGTTTCTCAGATATCTTCTTTCCAGTTTTTAACGAAAGATATTTCCTTTTTCACCATAGTCCTCTATGGGCTTCCAAATATCACTTTGCCAATCCCACAAGAACAGTCTTAGCGAAAGCCTTCTTGAGGGGAAAGCTGTAACTCGGTGAGATGCTTTAACAGAACACACGGCAGTTTCTCAAAAAGCTTCTTTCCAGTTTTTAATGGAAGATATGTCCTTTTTCACCATAGCCCTCTATGGGCTTCCAAACATCACTTTGCAAATTCCACAAGAACAATTTCACCGAAAGGCTTCTTGAGAAGAAAGCTGTAAATCTGTGAGATGAATTAACAGAACACAAAGCAGTTTCACAGAAAGCTTCATTTCAGTTTTTATCTTTGGATGTTTCCTTTTTCATCATAGCCCTCTATGTGCCTTCAAATATCAGTTTGAAAATTCCACAAGAAAAGTCTTAGTGAATGGCTTCTTGAGGGGAAAACTGTAACTCTGTGAGATGAATTAACAAATACAAAGCAGTTTCTCAGATAGCTTCTTTCCAGTTTTTAACGGAGGATATTTCATTTTAATCCATAGCCCTCTATGGGCTTCCAAATATCACTTTGCAAGTTTCACAAGAACAGTCTTAGCGAAAGGCTTCCTGAGGGGAAAGATGTAACTCTATGAGATGAATTAACAGAACACAAAGCAGTTTCTCAAAAAGCTTCTTTTCAGTTTTTAACGGAAGATATTTCCTTTTTCAACATAACCCTGTATGGGCTTCCAAATATCACTTTGCAAATTCCACAAGAGCAGTCTTAGCGAAAGGCTTTTAGAGGGAAATGTTGTAACTATGTGAGATGAATTAACAGAACACAAAGCAATTTCTCAGAAAGCTTCTTTTCAGTTTTTATCTTACAATATTTCCTTTTTCACCATAGACCTCTATGGGCTTCCAAATCTCACTTTGCAAATTCCACAAGAACAGTCTTAGTGAAAGAATTATTGAGTGGAAAGCTGTAACTCTTTGAGGTTAATTAAGAAAACAAAAAGGAGTTTCTCAGAAAGCTTCTTTCCGCTTTTTAACAGAAGATATTTCCTTTTTCACCATAGCGCTCTATGGGCTTCCAAATATCATTTTGCAAATCCCACAACAACAGTCTTAGCGAAACGCTTCTTGAAGGGAAACCTGTAACTGGGTGAGGTCTATTATCAGAACACATGGCAGTTTCTCAGAAAGCTTCTTTCCAGTTTTTAACTGAAGATATTTCCTTTTTCACCATAGCCCTCTATGGGCTTCCAAATATCATTTTGCAAATTCGACAACAACAGCCTTAGCGAAAGGCTTTTAGAGGGAAATGTAACTCTGTGAGATGAATTAACAGAACACAAAGCAGTTTCTCAGAAAACTTCTTTCCAGTTTTTAACGGAAAATAATTCCTTTTTCACCATAGCCCTCTGTGGGATTCTAAATATCACTTTCCAAATTTCAGAAAAACAGTCTTTGTGAACGGCCTCTTGAGGGGAAATCTGTAACTCTCTGAGATGAATTAACAGAACACAAAGCAGTTTCTCAGAAATCTTCTTTCCAGTTTTTAACGGAAGATATGTCCTTTTTCACCATAGCCCTCTATGGGCTTGCAAATATCACTTTGCAAATTCCACAAGAACAGTCTTACCGAAAGGCTTCTTGAGAAGAAAGCTGTAACTCTGTGAGATGAATTAACAGAACACAAAGCAGTTTCTCAGAAAATTTCTTTCCAGTTTTTAACTGAAGATATGTCCTTTTTCACCATAGCCCTTTATGGGCTTCCAAATATCACATTGCAAATGCCACAAGAACAGTCTTAGCGAAAGTCTTCTAGAGGGGAAAGCTGTAACTGGGTTAGATGTATTAACAGAACACACGGCAGTATCTCAGAATGCTTCTTTCCAGTTTTAACAGAAGATAGTTCCTTTTTCACCATAGCACTCTAAGGGCTTCCAAATATCACTTTGCAAATTCCAAAAGAGCAGTCTTAGCGAAAGACTTCTGGAGCGGAAAGCTGTAACTCTCTGAAATGAATTAACAGAACACAAAGCAGTTTCTCAGAAAGCTTCTTTCCAGTTTTTAAGGGAAGATATTTCCTTTTTCGCCATTGCCCCCTATGGGCTTCCAAATATGACTTTGAAAATTCCACAGGAACAGTCTTACTGATAGGCTTCTTGAGGGGAAAGTTATAACTCTGTGAGATGAATTAAGAGAACACTATGCAGTTTCTGAGAAAGCTTCTTTTCGGTTTTTATCTTAGAATATTTCCTTTTTCGCCATAACCATCTATGGTCTTCCAATATCACTTTGTAAATTCCACAAGAAGAGTCTCAGTGAACGGTTTCTTGAGGGGAAAACTGTAACTATGTTAGATGAATTAATAGAACACAAAGCAGTCTCTCAGAAATCTTCTTTCCAGATTTTAACGGAAGGTACTTCCTTTTTTACAATAGCCTCCTATGGGCTTCCAAATATCACTTTTCAAAATCCACAAGATCAGCCTTAGCTAAATGTTTCTTGAGTAGAAATTTGTAACACTGTGAGATGAATGAACAGAACACAAAGCAGTTTCTCAGAAATCTTCTTTTCGATTTTTATCTTACGATATTTCCATTTACAACATAGCCCTTTATTGTCTTCAAAATATCACTTTGCAAATTCCACAAGAACCGTCTTAGCGAAAGGCTTCTTGAGGGGAAACCTGTAACTCTGTGAGATGAATTAACAGAACACAAAGCAGTTTCTCAGAAAGTTTCTTTTCAGTTTCTATCTTAGGATATTTCCTTTTTCACCATAGCCCTCTTTGGGCTTCCAAATATCACCTTGCAAATTCCAGAAGAACAGTCCTAGCGAAAAGCTTCTTGAGGAGAAAGCTGTAACTCTGTGAGATGAATTAACAGAACACAATGCAGTTTCTTAGAAGGCTTCTTTTCAGTTTTTATCTTAGGATATTTCCGTTTTCACCATAGCCCTCTATGAGCTTCCAAATATCGCTTTGAAAATTCTACAAGAACAGCTTTAACTATAGACTTCCTGAGTGGAAAGCTGTAACACTCTGAGATAAATTAACAGAACACAAAGCAGTTTCTCAGAAAGCTTCTTGCCAGTTTTTAGCGGAAGATATTTCCTTTTTCACCATAGCCCTCTATGGGCTTCCAAATATCACTCTGTAAATTCCAAAAGAGCAGTTTTAGCAAAAGGCTTCATGAGGGGAAACCTGTAATTGTGTGAGATGAATTAAGAGAATACAAAGCAGTCTCTCAGAAAGCTTCTTTCCAGTTTTTAACGGAAGATATTTCCTTTTTCACCATGGCCCTTTATGGGCTTCCAAATGTCACTTTGCAAATTCCACAAGAACAGTCTTAGCGAAAGGCTTCTTGAGGGGAAAGCCGTAACTCTGTGAGATGAATTAATGGAACACAAAGCTGTCTCTCAGAAAGCTTCTTTCCAGCTATTTAAGGAAGATATTTCCTTTTTCACCATAGCTCTATATGGTCTTCCAAATATCTCCTTACAAATTCCACAAGAACAGTCTGAGGGAAAGGCTTCTTGAGTGGAAAGCTGTAACTCTGTGACATGAATTAACACAACACAAAGCAGTTTCTCAGAAAGATTCTTTACAGTTTTTAATGCAATATATTTTCTTTTTCACTGTAGCCCTCTATGAGCTTCCAAAGGTTACTTTCCAAATTTCACAAGAACAGTCTTAGGGAAAGGCTTCATGAGGAGAAAGCTGTAAGTCTCTGAGATGAATTAACAGAACACAAAGTAGTTTCTCAGAAATCTTCTTTCCAGATTTTAACGGAAGATACTTCCTTTTTCACCATAGCCCCCTATGGGCTTCCAAATATCACTTTTCAAATTCCGCAAGATCTGCCTTAGCTAAAGGTTTCTTGAAGGGAAATTTGTAACACTGTGAGATGAATTAACAGAACACAAAGCAGTTTCTCAGAAAGCTTCTTTCCACTTTTTAACGGAAGATATTTCATTTTTCACAATAGCCCTCTATGGGCTTCCAAATATCACTTTGAAAATTCCACAAGAACAGTCTTAGTCAAAGGCTTCTTGAGGGGAAAGCTGTAACTCTGTGAGATGAATTAACAGAACACAAAGCAGTTTCTCAGAAAGCTTCTTTCCTGTTTTTAACGGAAGTTATTTCCTTTCACCATAGCCCTCTATGGGCTTCCAAATATCACTTTGCATATTCCAGAAGAACAGTGTTAGGCAAAAACATATTGAGGAGAAAGCTGTATCTCTGTGAGATGAAATAACAGAACATAATGCAGTTTCTTAGAAGGCTTCTTTTCCGTTTTTATCTTAGGATATTTCCTTTTTCACCATAGCCCTCTATGGGCTTCCAAATATCACTTTGCAAATTCCACAAGAACAGCTTTAGCAAAAGGCTTCCTGAGGGGAAAGCTGTAACTCTGTGAGATGAATTAACAGAACACAAAGCAGTTTCTCAGAGCTTCTTTCCAGTTTGTAACAGAAGATAATTCCTTTTTCACCATATCCTTTTATGGCTTTCCAAATATCACTTCGAAATTCCACAAGAACAGTCTTAGCGAAAGGCTTCGTGAGGGGAAAGCTGTAACTCCGTGAGATGAATTAACATTACACAAAGCAGTTTCTCAGAAAGATTCTTTCCACTTTTTAACGGCAGATATTTCCTTTTTCACCATAGCCCTCTATGGGCCTCCAAATATCACGTTGCAAATTCCACAAGAACAGTCTTAGCGAAAGGCTTCTTGATGGGAAAGCTGTAACACTGTGAGATGATTTAACAGAACACAAAGCAGTTTCTCAGAAAGCTTCTTTTCAGTTTTTGTCTTAGGATAATTCCTTTTCCACCATAGCCCTCTATGGGCTTCCAAATATCACTTTGAAAATTCCACAACATCAGTCTTAGCGAAAGGCTTCTTGATATGAAAGCTGTAACCCTGTGAGATGAATTAACAGAACACAAAGCAGTTTCTCAGAAAGCTTCTTTTCAGTTTTTATCTTTGGATATTTCCTTTTTCTCCATAGCCCTCTATGGGTTTCCAAACGTCACTTTGCAAATTTCACCAGAACACTCTTAGGGAAAGGCTTCTTGAGAGGAACGCTGTAACTCTGTGAGATGAATTAACAGTACACAAAGCAGGTTCTCAGAAAGCTGCTTTTCACTTTTTTTTTTTAATATTACATGCTTAATTTCTTTTTTATTTATATAATTTTGTGTAACAATCACTCATGAAATATCAGAATTCTTATTACTTAGTACATAAAGAATATTCAACAAATATTGTTGCAGTAGAAAGCTAGTCAAGTATGAGCAGGGCAGGAAAGGGCTCCCCTCTTCCACACACCAAATGTGTTGGGAGACCCTCAGGTGATGATCAAGGGGTTGTTAACTGTTTCTCTAAAGTTGTAATTGGTCATATCTGGTGTCAAGGAAAGGCAGGCTTCTAATAGAAAACACCTGAAACTGATCAGCAACTTCCCAATGAGATCTCAGGAGTGAGGAGAAGTAAGGCAAGATCCCGGAAGTATGCCAATGTATAAAACCCCAAGTCTAGAAGTCAAGCTGTGCACTTGGCTTCTCAAGTCTCCCACTTGGCCCTCTTCCAGGTTGTACTTCCCTTCTTTTCCTTTCTGTTTTAAAGCCTTTTAATAAACCTTCACTCCTGCTCTGAGAATTACCTATGTCTCACTTTCTGCCTTATGCCCCTAGTGGAATTCCTTCTGAGGAAGCAAGAATGGAGGGTGCTGAAAACCTATACAGATTTGCCGCCAATGTCTCCAGAACTCGGATGTCTTCCACAGGTAATAACATTGCTTTCAATATTTTTCATAATTATATCATGCTAAAAAACTAAGTATAACAGTGTCAAATACAAATACAATTAAAGCTTTTTGAATTCTATTTTACTTTACAAGTTTTTTTAAATCAAGTATGATTTTTCCTGGTGCCATTAAATTATAATTCTTTTCATATTTATATTTAATCATTTTATATAGAATTATTTTATATTTCTAGTACTTATTATTCTAGTATATCTCTTTTAGGCTTACTTTATGTCTCACTTTTATAAAAATAAGTAAAATATATATTTGATACATTACAATCACTTAGCAAAATTCTCAGGTATAATGCTATTTAAAAATTAATATACCATATTTATATAATAATGCTATAATTTTCTCATAAAATAATAAATCTTTTTTGTTTGAAATTATAGGATGATAAGTGGTCTTTAATTTATTCCCCTTGTTTGAATTTTCAGTAGTGAATATGTTCTTTCAAAAATATTTTTATGATAAATTCCAAATGCATACAATAGTGGATTACCTCTAGGCACTCATCATTCATTTCACCAACATCAACACTTGTCCAATTCCTTTTATCTTCACTCACTTCTCCCCATTTCCCCCAACCTCATTCCTGCCACAACTGCTGACTCAAACCGTTCAAAGGATTGTTTGGTCAATCCTTTTGTAACAATTTAGTTATGTGCTTTTCCTAAAAAATAAGTGGAAGATTATTTTTTATTTTTTATTGTTTATTTTTTACAATTATTTATTTCAATTTTGTGGGTATATAGTAGATGTATGTATTTATGGGGTGCATGAGATGTTCTGATTCAGGCATGCAATGAATAATAATCACATCATGTAAAATGGGGTATCCATTCTCTCAAGCATTTATCCTTTGTGTTACAAGCAATCCAATTAGACTCTTTTAGTTATTTTAAAATGCACAGTTAAATTATTCCTGACTATGGTCGGCTTGTTGTGCTATCAAATACTAGATCTTATTTATTCTTTCTGTTTTTTTGTACCCATTAACCATCTCCAGCTTTGCCTCAAACCCCCACTACCCTTCCCAGCCTCTGGGAACCATGCTTCTACTGTCTATCTCCATGAGTTCAATTGTTTTGATTTTTAGATCTCACAAATAAGTGAGAACATGAAATTAGAATTATTATTAAACAGATCTCAAAATGTGACTTAGTTGCGTATCTTCTCCTCCTCTCCCTGTATCAACCTGTTTCAGCCTGGAAGCCTCTAGTGGGAAGGAGGGATGTGGTTGGTTGCTTCTTCTTTTTTTTTTTTTTAATATATTTTAAGTTCTAGGGTACATGTGCATAACGTGCAGGTTTGTTACATATGTATACTTGTGCCCTGTTGCTGTGCTGCACCCATCAACTCGTCAGCACCCATCAACTCGTCATTTACATCAGGTATAACTCCCAGTGCAATCCTTCTCCCCTCCCCCCTCCCCATGATAGGCCCCGGTGTGTGATGTTCCCCTTCCAGAGTCCAAGTGATCTCATTGTTCAGTTCCCGCCTATGAGTGAGAACATGCGGTGTTTGGTTTTCTGTTCTTGTGATAGTTTGCTAAGAATGATGGTTTCCAGCTGCATCCCTGTCCCTACAAAGAACACAAACTCATCCTTTTTTTATGGCTGCATAGTATTCCATGGTGTATATGTGCCACATTTTCTTAATCCAGTCTGTCACTGATGGACATTTGGGTTGATTCCAAGTCTTTGCCATTGTGAATAGTGCCGCAATAAACACACGTGTGCATGTGTCTTTATAGCAGCATGATTTATAATCCTTTGGGTATATACCTAGTAATGGGATGGCTGGGTCATATGGTACGTCTAGTTCTAGATCCTTGAGGAATCGCCATACTGTTTTCCATAATGATTGAACTAGTTTACAATCCCACCAACAGTGTAAAAGTGTTCCTATTTCTCCACATCCTCTCCAGCACCTGTTGTTTCCTGACTTTGGAATGATCGCCATTCTAACTGGTGTGAGATGGTATCTCAGTGTGGTTTTGATTTGCATTTCTCTGATGGCCAGTGATGATGAGCATTTTTTCATGTGTCTGTTGGCTGTATGAATGTCTTCTTTTGAGAAATGTCTGTTCATATCCTTTGCCCACTTTTTGATGGGGTTGTTTTTTTTTTTTTTGTAAATTTGTTTGAGTTCTTTGTAGGTTCTGGATATTAGCCTTTGTCAGATGAGTAGATTGCAAAAATTTTCTCCCATTCTGTAGGTTGCCCGTTCACTCTGATGGTAGTTTCTTTTGCTGTGCAGAAGCTCTTTAGTTTAATGAGATCCCATTTGTCAATTTTGGCTTTTGCTGCCGTTGCTTTTGGTGTTATAGACATGAAGTCTTTGCCCATGCCTATGTCCTGAATGGTACTACCTAGGTTTTCCTCTAGGGTTTTTATGGTATTAGGTCTAACGTTTAAGTCTCTAATCCATCTTGAAATAATTTTCGTATAAGGAGTAAGGAAAGGATCCAGTTTCAGCTTTCTACTTGTGGCTAGCCAATTTTCCCAGCACCATTTATTAAATAGGGAATCCTTTCCCCATTTCTTGTTTCTCTCAGGTTTGTCAAAGATCAGATGGCTGTAGATGTGTGGTATTATTTCTGAGGACTCTGTTCTGTTCCATTGGTCGATATCTCTGTTTTGGTACCAGTACCATGCTGTTTTGGTGACTGTAGCCTTGTAGTATAGTTTGAAGTCAGGTAGCGTGATGCCTCCAGCTTTGTTCTTTTGACATAGGATTGTCTTGGAAATGCGAGCTCTTTTTTGGTTCCATATGAACTTTAAAGCAGTTTTTTCCAATTCTGTGAAGAAAGTCATTGGTAGCTTGATGGGGATGGCATTGAATCTATAAATAACCTTGGGCAGTATGGCCATTTTCACAGTATTGATTCTTCCTATCCATGAGCATGGTATGTTCTTCCATTTGTTTGTGTCCTCTTTTATTTCATTGAGCAGTGGTTTGTAGTTCTCCTTGAAGAGGTCCTTTACATCCCTTGTAAGTTGGATTCCTAGGTGTTTTATTCTCTTTGAAGCAATTGTGAATGGAAGTTCATTCATGATTTGGCTCTCTGTTTGTCTGTTACTGGTGTATACGAATGCTTGAGATTTTTGCACATTAATTTTGTATCCTGAGACTTTGCTGAAGTTGCTTATCAGCTTAAGGAGATTTCGGGCTGAGACAATGGGATTTTCTAAATATACAATCATGTCATCTGCAAAGAGGGACAATTTGACTTCTTCTTTTCCTAACTGAATCCCCTTGATTTCTTTCTCTTGCCTGATTGCCCTAGCCAGAACTTCCAACACTATGTTGAATAGGAGTGGTGAGAGAGGGCATCCCTGTCTTGTGCCAGTTTTCAAAGGGAATATTTCCAGTTTTTGCCCATTCAGTATGATATTGGCTGTGGGTTTGTCATAAATCGCTCTTATGATTTTGAGGTACGTTCCATCAATACCGAATTTATTGAGCGTTTTTAGCATGAAGGGCTGTTGAATTTTGTCAAAAGCCTTTTCTGCATCGATTGAGATAATCATGTGGTTCTTGTCTTTGGTTCTGTTTATATGCTGGATTATGTTTATTGATTTGCGAATGTTGAACCAGCCTTGCATCCCAGGGATGAAGCCCACTTGATCATGGTGGATAAGCTTTTTGATGTGCTGTTGAATACGGTTTGCCAGTATTTTATTGAGGATTTTTGCATCGATGTTCATCAGGGATATTGGTCTAAAATTCTCTTTTTTGTTGTGTCTCTGCCAGGCTTTGGTATCAGGATGGTGTTGGCCTCATAAGATGAGTTAGGGAGGATTCCCTGTTTTTCTATTGATTGGAATAGTTTCAGAAGGAATGGTACCAGCTCCTCCTTGTACCTCTGGTAGAATTCAGCTGTGAATCCATCTGATCCTGGACTTTTTTTCGTTGGTAGGCTATTAATTATTGCCTCAATTTCAGAGCCTGCTATTGGTCTATTCAGGGATTCAACTTCTTCCTGGTTTAGTCTTGGAAGAGAGTAAGTGTCTAGGAAATTATCCATTTCTTCTAGATTTTCTAGTTTATTTGCATAGAGGTGTTTATAGTATTCTCTGATGGTAGTTTGTATTTCTGTGGGGTCGGTGGTGATATCCCCTTTATCATTTTTTATTATGTCTCTTTGATTCTTCTCCATTTTCTTCTTTATTTGTCTTACTAGCGGTCTGTCAATTTTGTTGATCTTTTCAAAAAACCAACTCCTGGATTCATTGATTTTTTGGAGGGATTTTTGTGTCTCTATCTCCTTCAGTTCTGCTCTGATCTTAGATATTTCTTGCCTTCTGCTAGCTTTTGAATGAGTTTGCTCTTGCTTCTCTAGTTCTTTTAATTGCGATGTTAGAGTGTCAATTTTAGATCTTTCCTGCTTTCTCTTGTGGGCATTTAGTGCTATAAATTTCCCTCTACACACTGCTTTAAATGTGTCCCAGAGATTCTGGTATGTTGTATCTTTGTTCTCATTGGTTTCAAAGAACATCTTTATTTCTGCCTTCATTTCGTCATGTACCCAGTAGTCATTCAGGAGCAGGTTGTTCAGTTTCCATGTAGTTGAGCAGTTTTGATTGAGTTTCTTAGTCCTGAGTTCTAGTTTGATTGCAGTGTGGTCTGAGAGACAGTTTGTTACAATTTCTGTTCTTGTACATTTACTGAGGACTGCTTTACTTCCAACTATGTGGTCAATTTTGGAATAAGTGCGATGTGGTGCTGAGAAGAATGTATATTCTGTTGATTTGGGGTGGAGAGTTCTATAGATGTCTATTAGTTCTGCTTGCTGCAGAGATGAGTTCAATTCCTGGATATCCTTGTTAATTTTCTGTGTCGTTGATCTGTCTAATGTTGACAGTGGACTGTTGAAGTCTCCCATTATTATTGTATGGGAGTCTAAGTCTCTTTGTAAGGCTCTAAGGACTTGCTTTATGAATCTGGGTGCTCCTGTATTGGGTGCATATATATTTAGGATAGTTAGCTCTTCCTGTTAAATTGATCCCTTTACCATTATGTAATGGCCTTCTTTGTCTCTTTTGATCTTTGATAGTTTAAAGTCTGTTTTATCAGAGACTAGTATTGCAACCCCTGCTTTTTTTTGTTCTCCATTTGATTGGTAAATCTTCCTCCATCCCTTTATTTTGAGCCTATGTATGTCTCTGCGTGTGAGATGGGTCTCCTGAATACAGCAGACTGATGGGTCTTGACTCTTTATCCAGTTTGCCAGTCTGTGTCTTTTAATTGGAGCATTTAGTCCATTTACATTTAAGGTTAATATTGTTATGTGTGAACTTGATCCTACCATTATGATATTAACTGGTTATTTTGCTCGTTAGTTGATGCAGTTTCTTCCTAGCCTTGATGGTCTTTACATTTTGGCATGTTTTTGCAATGGCTGGTACCGGTTGTTCCTTTCCATGTTTAGTGCTTCCTTCAGGGTCTCTTGTAAGGCAGGCCTAGTGGTGACAAAATCTCTAAGCATTTGCATATCTGTAAAGGATTTTATTTCTCCTTCGCTTATGAAACTTAGTTTGGCTGGATATGAAATTCTGGGTTGAAAATTCTTTTCTTTAAGAATGTTGAATATTGGCCCCCACTCTCTTCTGGCTTGTAGAGTTTCTGCCGAGAGATCTGCTGTTAGTCTGATGGGCTTCCCTTTGTGGGTAACCCGACCTTTCTCTCTGGCTGCCCTTAAGATTTTTTTCTTCATTTCAACTTTGGTGAATCTGGCAATTATGTGTCTTGGAGTTGTTCTTCTCGAGGAGTATCTTTGTGGTGTTCTATGTATTTCCTGGATTTGAATGTTGGTCTGCCCTACTAGGTTGGGGAAGTTTTCCTGGATGATACACTGAAGAGTGTTTTCCAACTTGGTTCCATTTTCCCCCACACTTTCAGGCATCCCAATCAGACGTAGATTTGGCCTTTTTACATAATCCCATACTTCTTGCAGGCTTCGTTCATTTCTTTTTCTTCTTTTTTCTTTTGATTTCTCTTCTTGCTTCATTTCGTTCATTTGATCCTTAATCGCTGACACTCTTTTCCAGTTGATCGAGTCAGTTACTGAAGCTTGTGCATTTGTCACGTATTTCTCGTGTCATGGTTTTCATCTCTTTCATTTCGTTTAGGACCTTCTCTGCATTAATTATTCTAGCCATCAATTCTTCCACTTTTTATTCAAGACATTTAATTTCTTTGCGCTGGGCACGTAATTACTCCTTTAGCTCTGAGAAGTTTGATGGACTGAAGCCTTCTTCTATCATCTCGTCAAAGTCATTCTCCATCCAGCTTTGACCCGTTGCTGGCGATGAGCTGCGCTCTTTTGCCGGAGGAGACGCGCTCTTATTTTTTAAAACTCCAGCTTTCTGCCCTGCTTTTTCCCCATCTTTGTGGCTTTATCTGCCTCTGGTTTTTAACGGAAGATATTACCTTTTTCACCATAGCCCTCTATGGGCTTCCAAATATCACTTTGTAAATTTCACAAGAAAAGTCTTAGTGAACGGCTTCTTGAGGGGAAAGCTGTAACTCTGTGAGATGAATTAACAGAACACAAAGCAGTTTCTCAGAAATCTTGTTTCCAGTTTTTAATGAAAGATATTTCCTTTTTCACCATACCCCCCTGGGCTTCGAAATATCACTTTTCAAATTCCACAAGAACAGTCTTAGCGAAAGGATTCTTGAGGAGAAAGGTGTAACTCTGTGAGATGAATTACCAGAACACAAAGCAGTTTCTCAGAAAGGTTCTTTTCGGTTTTTATCTTAGGATATTTCCATTTTCACCGTAGCCCTCTATGGGTTTCCAAATATCACCTGGCAAATTCCACAAGAACAGTCTTAGCGAAAGGCATCTTGAGGGGAAAGCTGTAAATCTGTGAGATGAATTAACAGAACACAAAGCAGTTTCTAAAAAACATTCTTTCCAGTTTTTAATGGAAGATATTTCATTTTTCATCATAGCCCTCTATGGGCTTCCAAATATCACCTTGAAAATTCCACAGGAACAATCTTAGTGAACGGCTTCTTGAGGGGAAAGCTATAACTCTGTGAGATGAATTAAGAGAACATAATGTAGTTTCTCAGAAAGCTTCTTTTCGGTTTTTATCTTAGAATATTTCCTTTTTGCCATAACCCTCTATGGGCTTCTAAAATCAATTTGCAAATTCCACAAGAACAGTCTTAGCGAAAGGCTTCTTGAGGAGAATGCTGTAACTCTGTGAGATGAATTAACAGGAAACAAAGCACTTTCTGGCTTATTTCCAGTTTATAACCGAAAACATTTCCTTATTCACCATAGCCCTCTATGACCTTCTAAATACCATTTTCGAAATGACACAAGAACAGTTCTAGCGAAAGACTTCTTGAGGGGAAAGCTGTAACTCTGTGAGATGAATTAACAGAACACAAAGCAGTTTCTCAGAAAGCTTCTTTCCAGTTTATATCGGAAGATATTTCCTTTTTCACCATATCCCTCTATGGGCTTCCAAATATGAACTTGCAAATTCCACAAGAACAGCCTTAGCGAAGGGCTTCTTGAGAAAGGCTTTTTAGGGGAAAGCTGTAACTCTGTGAGTTGAATTAACAGAACACAAAGCAGTTTCTCAGAAAGCTTGTTTCCAGTTTTTAACCGAAGATATTTCCTTTTTCACCGTATCCCTCTATGGGCTTCCAAATATCACTTTGCAACTTCCACAAGAACAGTCTTAGCGAAAGGCTTCTTGAGGGGAAAGCTGTAGCTCTGTGAGATTAATTAACAGACAACAAAGCAGTTACTCAGAAAGCTTCTTTCCAGTTTTTAACGGAAAAGATTTCCTTTTTCACCTTATCCCTCTATGGGCTTTGAAATATCACTTTGCAAATTCCACAAGAACAGTCTTATTGAACGGATTCTTGAGGGGAAAGCTATAACTCTGTGAGATGAATTAAGAGAACACAGTGCAGTTTTTCAGAAAGCATCTTTTCGGTTTTTATGTTACGATAATTTCTTTCTCACCATAGCTCTCTAAGGGCTTCCAAATATCACATTGCAAATTCCACAAGAACAATCTTAGGGGAAGGCTCCTTGAAGGGAAAGCTGTAACACTGTGAGATGAATTAACAGAACACAAAGTAGTTTCTCAGAAAGCTTCATTCCAGTTTTTAACGGAAGTTATTTCCTTTATTACCATAGCCTTCTATGGGCTTCCATATATCAGTTTGCAAATTTCACAAGAACAGTCTTAGCGAAGGATTCCTGAGGAGAAAGCCGTAACTCTCTGAGATGAATTAACAGAACACAAAGCAGTTTCTCAGAAAGCTTCTTTTCGGTTTTTATCTTAGGATATTTCCATATGCACCATATCTCTCTATGGCCTTCCAAATATCACTTTGCCAATTCCAAAAGAACAGTCTTTGCGAAAGGCTTCTTGAACGGAAAGCTGTAAATCTCTGAGATGAATTAACAGAACAGAAAGCAGTTACTCAGAAAGCTTCTTTTCAGTTTTTGTCTTAGGATATTTCCTTTTTCACCCTAGCACTCTAAGGGCTTCCAAATATCACATTGCAAATTCCACAAGAGCAGTCTTAGCGAAAGGCTTCTTGAGGGGAAAGCTGTAATTCTGTGAGATGAATTAACAGAACACAAAGCATTTTCTCAGAAAACTTCTTTCCAGTTTTTAACTGAAGATATTTCCTTTTTCACCATAGACCTCTTTAGGCTTTCAAATATCACTTTGCAAATTCCACAAGAACAGTCTTAGCAAAAGGCTTCTTGCGGAGACAGCTGAAACTCTGTGAGATGAAGGAAGAGAACACAAAAAAGTTTCTCAGAAATCTTTCCAGTTTTTAACTGAAGATATTTCCTTTTTCACCATAGCACACTATGGGCTTCCAAATATCACTTTGCAAATTCCACAAGACCCGTACTAGCGAAAGGTTTCTTGAGGAGAAAGCTGTAACTCTCTGAGATGAATTAACAGAACAAAAAGCAGTTTCTCAGAAAACTTCTTTTCAGTTTTTAACTGAAGATATTTCCTATTTCACCATAGCCCTCTATGGGCTTCCAAATATCACTTTGCAAATTTTACAAGAACAGCCTTCGCGAAAGACTTCTTGAGAGGAAAGCTGTAAATCTGTGAGATGAATTAACAGAACACAAAACAGTTTCTCAGAAAGATTATTCCCAGTTTTTATGGAGGATATTTCCTGTTTCACCATAGCCCTCTATGGATTCCAAATATCACTTTTCAAATTCCACAATAATAGTCTTAGGGAAAGGCTTCTTGACGGGAAAAGTGTAACTCTGTGAAATGAATTAAAAGAACCCAAAGCAGTTTCTCAGGAATCGTATTTTTATTTTTTAACGGAAAATATTTCCTTTTTCACCTTAGCCCTCTATGGGCTTCCAAATATCACCTTGTAAATTCCACAAGAAGACTCTTAGCGAAAGGCTTCTTGAGGAGATAGCTGTAACTCTGTGTAATGCATTAACAGAACACAAAACAGTTTCCAGAAAGCTTCTTTCCAGTCTTTAACGTAAGATAATTTCTTTTTCACCGTAGCCCTCTATCGGCATCCAAATATCCTTTGCAAATTCCAGAAGAACAGTCTTAGCGAAAGGCTTCTTGAGGTGAAAGCTGTAACCCTGTGAAAAGAAATAACAGAATAAAAAGCAGTTTCTCAGAAAGCTTCTTTTCAGTTATTATCTCAGAATATTTCCTTTTTCACCATAGCCCTCTATGGGCTTCCAAATATCAATTTGCAAATTCCACAAGAACAGTCTTAGTGAACGGCTTCTTGAGGGGAAAGCTGTAACTCTGTGAGATGAACTAAGAGAACACTAAGCAGTTTCTCAGAAAACTTCTTTTCAGTTTTTATCTTAGGATATTTCCTTTTTCACCGTAGCCCTCGAAGGGCTTCCAAATATCACTTTGCAAATTCCACAAGAACAGTCTTAGAAAAAGGCTTCTGGAGGGGAAAGGTGTAACTCTCTGAGATGAATTAAAAGAACCCAAGGCAGTTTTTCAGAAATCTTGTTTTCATTTTTTAACGGAAAATATTTCCTTTTTCAAAATAGAACTCAATGGGTTTCCTAATATCACTTTGAAAATTCCACAAGAACAGTCTTAGCGAAAGTTTTCTTGAGGAGGAAGCTGTAACTCTGTGAGATGAATTAACAGAACACAAAACAGTTTCCAGAAAGCTTCTTTCCAGTTTTTTCGGAGGATATTTCCTTTTTCACCATCGCCCTCTATGGGCTTCCAAATATCACTTTGCAAATTACACAAGAACAGTCTTAGCGAAAGGCCTCTTTAGGGGAAAGCTGTAACTCTGTGAGATGAATTAACAGAACACAAAGCAGTTTCTCAGAAAGCTTCTTTTTAGATTTTATCTTAGGATATTTCCTTTTTCACCATAGCCCTCAATGGGCTTCCAAATATCACTTTGCAAATTCCACCAAAACAGTCTTATCGAAAGGCTTCTTGACGGAAAAGCTGTAACTCTGTGAGATGAATTAACAGAACTCAAAGCAGTTTCTCAGAAATATTCTTTCCAGTTTTTAACAGAATATATTTACTTTTTCACCATAACCCTCTATGGGCCTCCAAATATCACTTTGCAAATTCCACAAGAACAGTCTTAGCGAAAGGCTTCTTGAGGGGAAAGCCCTAACTCTGTGAGATGAACTAACAGAACGAAAAGCGGTTTCTCAGAAAGTTTCTTTTCTTTTTTTAACTTAGGATATTTCCATTTTCACCATTGCCCTCTAGGGGATTCTAAATATCACTTTGCACATCCCACAAGAACAGTCTTAGTTAAAGGCTTCTTGAGGTGAAAGCTTTAACTCGGTGAGATGTATTAACAAAACACACGGCAGGTTCTCAAAAAACTTCTTTCCAGTTTTTAACAGAAGATATTACCTTTTTCACCATAGCCCTCTAAGGGTTTTGAAATATCACTTTGCAAATTTCACAAGAATAGTGTTAGTGAACGGCTTCTTGAGGGGAAAGCTGAAACTCTGTGAGATGAACAAACATAACAGAAAAAAGGTTCTCAGAGAGCTTCTTTTCGGTTTTTAACGGAAGATATTTCCTTTTTCACCATAGCTCTCTAAGGGCTTCCAAATTTCACTTTGCAAATTCCACAAGAACAGTCTTAGTGAAAGGCTTCTTGAGGGGAAAGCTGTAGCTCTGTGAGATGAATTAACATTACACAAAGCAGTTTCTCAGAAAGTTTTTTTCAGATTTTATCTTAGGATATTTCCTTTTTCACCATAACCCTCTATAGGCTTCCAATATCACTTTGCAAATTCCACAAAAACAGTCTTATCGAAAGGCTTCTTGAGGGAAAAGCTGTAACCCTGTGAGATGAATTAACAGAACCCAAAGCAGTTTCTCAGAAAGATTCTCTTCAGGTTTTATCTTAGGATATTTCCTTTTTCACCGTAGCCCTTTATGGCCTTCCAAATATCACTTTGCAAATTCCACAAGAACACTCTTAGCGAAAGGCTTCTGGAGGGGAAAGCTGTAACTCTTAGATGAATTAACAGAATACAAAGAAGTTTCCCAGAAATCTTCTTTCCAGTTTTTAATGGAAGATATTTCCTTTTTCACCGTAGCCTTCTATGGGCCTCAAAATATCACCTTGCATATTCCACAAGAACAGTCTTAGCGAAAGTCTTCTTGAGGGGAAAGCTGTGACTCTGTGAGATGAATTAACAGAACACAATGCAGTTTCTCAGAAATCTTCTTTCCAGTTTTTAACGGAAGATATTCTTTTTTCACCATAGCCGATTACGGGCTTCCAAATATCACTTTGGAAATTTCACAAGAACAGTCTTAGTGAACTGCTTCTTGAGTGGAAAGTTGTAACTCTGTGAGATGAACTAACAGAACAATAAGCGGTTTCTCAGAAAGCTTCTTTTCTTTTTTTATCTTAGGAGATTTCCATTTTCAACATTGCCCTCTATGGGCTTCCAAATATCACTTGGCAAATTATACAACAACAGCCTTAGTGAAAGGCTTCTTGAGGGGAAAGCTGTAACTCTGTGAGTTGAGTTAACAGAACCCAGAGTAGTTTCTCAGAAAGTTTTTTCCAGTTTTTAACTGAAGATATTTCTTTTTCACCGTTGCCCTCTGTGGGCTTCCAAATATCACTTTGCAAATTCCACAAGAACAGTCTCAGCGAAAGGCTTCTTGAGGGGAAAGCACTAACTCTGTGAGATGAATTAACAGAACACAAAGGAATTTCTCAGAAATCTTCTTTCTAGTTTTTAACGGAAGATATTCCTTTTTCACCATAGCCCTTTAAGGGTTTCCAAATATCACTTTGGAAGTTCCACAAGAACAGTCTTAGCGACAGGCTTCTTGAGGGGAATGCTGTAACTCTGTGAGTTGAATTAAGAGAACACGAAGTAGTTTCTCAGAAAGCTTCTTTCCAGTTTTTAACTGAAGATATTTCCTTTTTCACCATAGCCCTCTATGGGCTTCCAATATCACTTTGCAAATTTCAAAAGAACCGTTTTAGCGAAAGGCTTCTTAAGGGGAAAGCTCTAACTCTTTGAGATGAATCAACAGAATACAATGTAGTTTTTCAGAAAGCTTCTTTTCAGTTTCTATCTTAGCCTATTTTCTTTTTCACCATAGCCCTCTATGGTCTTCCAAATATCACCTTGCAAATTCCACAAGAACAGTCTTAGCGAAAGGCTTCTGGAGGGGAAATCTGTAATTCGGTGAGATGTACTAACAGAAAACACACCAGTTTCTCAAAAAGTTTATTTCCCCTTTTTAACGGGAGATATTTCCTTTTTCACCATAGCGCTCTATGGGTCTTCAAATATGAATTTGCAAATTGCACAAGAATAGTCTTAGTGAACGGCTTCTTGAGGAAAAAGCTCAAACTCTGTGAGATGAACTAACAGAACACAAAGCAGTTTCCCAAAAAGCTTCTTTTCGGTTTTTAATGGAAGATATTCCCTTTTTCACCATGGCCTTCTATGAGCTCCGAAATTTCACTTTGCAAATTCCACAAGAACAGTCTTAGCGAAAGGCTTCTGCAGGGATAAGCTGTAACTCTGTGAGATGAATTAACATGCACAAAGCAGCTTCTCAGAAAGCTTCTGTTCAGTTTTTTTCTTAGGATATTTCCTTTTTCACCATAGCCTTCTAAGGGCTCCAAATATAACTTTGCAAATTCCACAAGAACAGTCTTAGTGAAAGGCTTCATGAAGGGAAAGCTGTAACTCTGTGAGTTGAATTAAGAGAACACAAAGTAGTTTCTCAGAAATCTTCTTTCCAGTTTTTAACGGAAGATATTTCCTTTTTCACCATAAAACTCTATGGGGTTCCAAATATCACTTTGCAAATTTCACAAGAATAGTCTCAGTGAACGAATTCTTGAGGAGAAAGCTGTAACTCTGTGAGATGAACTAACAGAACACAAAGCAGTTTCTCAGAAAGCTTCTTTTCGGTTTTTATCTTAGGATATTTCCATTTTCATCACAGCCCTTTATGGGCTTCCAAATATCACTTTGCAAATTTCACAACAATAGTCTCAGTGAAAGAATTCTTGAGGAGAAAGCTGTAACTCTGTGAGATGAACTAACAGAACACAAAGCAGTTTCTCAGAAAGCTTCTTTTCGGTTTTTATCTTAGGATATTTCCATTTTCATCACAGCCCTTTATGGGCTTCCAAATATCACTTTGCAAATTTCACAAGAATAGTCTCAGTGAACGAATTCTTGAGGAGAAAGCTGTAACTCTGTGAGATGAACTAACAGAACACAAAGCAGTTTCTCAGAATGCTTCTTTTCGGTTTTTATCTTAGGATATTTCCATTTTCATCATAGCCCTTTATGGGCTTCCAAATATCACTTTGCAAATTTCACAAGAATAGTCTAAGTGAACGAATTCTTGAGGAGAAAGCTGTAACTCTGTGAGATGAACTAACAGAACACAAAGCAGTTTCTCAGAGCTTCTTTTCGGTTTTTATCTTAGGATATTTCCATTTTCATCATAGCCCTTTATGGGCTTCCAAATATCACTTTGCAAATTCAACAAGAACAGTCTTATCGAAAGGCTTCTTGAAGGGAAAGCTGTAACTCTGTGAGATGAATTTAAGAACTCAAAGCAGATTCTCAGAAAGCTTATTTCCAGTTTTTAAAGGAAGATATTTCCTTTTTCACCATTGCTCTCTATGGGCTTCCAAATATCACTTTGCAAATTACACAACAACAGCCATAACGAAAGGCTTCTTGAGGGTAAAGCTGTAACTCTGTGAGTTGAATTTTCAGAATACAAAGCAGTTTCTCAGAAAGCTTCTTTTCAGTTTTTATCTCAGGATATTTCGTTTTTCACCATAGCCCTGCATCGGCTTCCAAATATCCCTTTGCAAATTCCACAAGAACAATCATAGCAAAAGGCTTCTGGAGGGCAATGCTGTAACTCGGTGAGATGAATTAACAGAACACAAAGCAGGTTCTGAGAAAGCTTCTTTCTAGTGTTCAACGGAAGATGTTTCCTTTTTCACCATGGCCTTCCATGGGATTCCAAATATCCCTTTGCAAATTCCACAAGAACAGTCTTAGTGAAAGACTTCTTTAGGGGAAACTGTAACTCTGTGAGATGATCTAACAGAACACAAAGCAGTTTCGCAGAAAGCTTCATTTCGGTTTTATCTTAGGATATTTCCATTTTCACTTTAGCCTACTAAGGGCTTCCAAATATCACTTTGCAAATTCCAACAGAACAGTCTTAGCGAAAGGCTTCTTGAGGGGAAAGCTGTAACTCTTTGAGATGAATTAGCAGAACACAAAGAAGTTTCTCAGAAAGCTTCTTTCCAGTTTTTAACGGAAGATATTTCCTTTTTCACCCTAGCCCTCTATGGGCTTCCAAATATCACTTTGCAAATTCCACAAGAAAAGTATTAGAGAAAGGCTTCTTGACGGGAAAGCTGTAACTCTGTGAGATGAATTAACAGAACACAAAGCAGCATCTCAGAAAGCCTCTTACCAGTTTTTTACTGAAGATATTTCCTTTTTCACCATAGCCCTCTATGGGCTTCCAAATATCACTTTGCAAGTTGCACAAGAACACTCTTAGCAGAAAGGTTCTTGAGGGGAAAGCAGTAACGCTGTGAGATGAATTAACAGAACACAAAGCAATTTCTCAGATACCTTATTTTTAGTTTTTTTCATAGGATATTTCCTTTTTCACCATAGCTCTCTATGGGCTTCCAAATATGAATTTGCAAATTCCACACGAACAGTCTTAGCGAATGACTTATTGAGGGGAAAGCTGTAACTGTGTGAGATGAATTAACAGAACACAAAGAAGTTTCTCAGAAAATTTCTTTCCAGTTTTTAACGGAAGATATTTACTTTTACACCATAGCCCTGTATGGGCTTCCAAATATCACTTTGCAATTTCCACAAGAACACTCTTAGTGACGACTTCTTGAGGGGCTCTAAATATCTAGGGGCTTCCAAATATTACTTTGCAAAATCCACAAGAACAGCCTTAGTGAACGGTTTCTTGAGGTGAATGCTGTAAGTCTGTGAGATGAATTCAGAGAACACAAAGCAGTTTCTCAGAAATTTTCTTTTCAGTTTTTTTCTTAGGATATTTTCTTTTTAACCATAGATCTCTACGATTTTCCAAATATCTTTTTCCAAATTCCACAAAAACAGCTTTACCGAAAGTTTTCTTGAGGGGAAAGCCGTAATTCTGTGAGATGAATTAACAGAACACAAAGCAATTCCTCAGAAAGCTTCTTTCCAGTTTTTATCTGAAGATATTTCCTTTACACCATAGTCCTCTATGGGCTTCCAAATATCACTTTGCAAAATCCACAAGAACAGTCTTAGTGAACGGTTTCTTGAGGGGAAAGCTGTAATTCTATAAGATGAATTAACAGAACACAAAGTCGTTTCTCAGAAAGCTTCTTTTCAGTTCTTATCTTAGGAAATTTCTTTTTCACCACAGCCCTCTATGGGCTTCCAAATATCACTTTGCAAATTCCACAAGAACAGTCTTAGCGTAATGCTTCTTGAGGGGAAAGCTGTAACACTGTCACCTGAAATAACAGAACACAAAGCAGTTTCTCAGAAAACTTCTTTCCAGTTTATAACTGAAGATATTTCCTTTTTCACCATAGCCCCCTATGGGTTTCCAAATATCACTTTGAAAATTCCACAAGAACGGTCTTAGTGAACGGTTTCTGGAGGGCAAAGCTGTAACTCTGTCAGATGAATTAACGGAACACAAAGCAGTTTCTCAAGAAGCTTCTTTCTAGTTTTCATCTGAGGACATTTCCTTTTTCACCATAGCCCTCTATGGGCTTCCAAATATCACTTTGCAAATTCCACAAGAACAGTCTTAGCGAAAGGCTTCTTGAGGGGAAAGCTGTAACTCTGTGAGATGAATTAACAGAAAACAAAGCAGTTTCTCAGAAAGCTTCTTTCCAGTTTTTAACGGAGGATATTTCCTTTCTCACCATAGTCCTCTATGGGCTTCCAAGTATCACTTTGCAAATCCCACAAGAACAGTCTTAGCGAAAGGTTTCTTGAGGGAAAAGCTGTAACTCTGTGAGATGAATTAACAGAACACAAAGTTTCTCAGAAAGTTTCTTTCCAGTTATTAACAGAGGATATTTCCTTTTTCACCATAGCCCTCTATGGGCTTCTAAATATCACGCTCTAAATTGCACAAGAACAGTCTTAGTGAAAGGCTTCTTGAGAGGAAAGCTGTAACTCTGTGAGATGAATTAAGAGAACACAAAGCAGTTTTTCAGAAAGCTTATTTTCAGTTTTTATCTTATGCTATTTCCTTTTTCACCATAGATCTCTGTAGGCTTCTAAATATCACTTCCCAAATTCGACAGGAACTGTCTTAGGGAAAGGCTTCGTTAGAGGAAAGCTGTAACTTTGTGAGATGAATTAACAGAACACAACGCAGTGTCTCAGAAAGCCTCTTTCCCGTTTTAAACCGAAGATATTTCCTTTTCACCATAGCTCTCTATGGCCTTCGAAATGTCACTTTGGAAATTCCACAAGAACAGTCTTAGCGAAAGGCTTCTTGAGAGGAAAGCTGTAAGTCTGTGAGATGAATTCACAGAACACAAAGAAGTTTCTCAGAAAGCTTCTTTCAAATTTTTAACTGTAGATATTTCTTTTTTACTGTAGCCCTCTAGGGGCTTCCAAATATCACTTTGCAAATTCCACAAGAACAGTCTTACCGAGAGGCTTCTTGAGGGGGGAGCTGTAACTCAGTGCGATGCATTAGCAGAACACAAAGCAGTTTCTCAAAAAGCTTCTTTCCAGTTTTTAACTGAAGAGATTTCCTTTTTCACCCTAGCCCTCTATGGGCTTCCAAATATCATTTTGAAAATTACACAAGAACAGTCTTAGCGAAAGTCTTCTTGAGGGGAAAGCTGTAACTCTGTTAGATGAATTAACACAACACAAAGCAGTTTCTCAAAAGGCTTCTTTTCAGCTTTTATCTTAGCATACTTCCTTTTTCACCACAGCTCTCTATGGGCTTCCAAATATCACTTTTTAAATTCCACAAGAACTCCCTTAGCGAAAGGCTTCTTGAGGGGAAAGCTGTAACTCTGTGAGATGAATTAACAGAACACAAAGCAGTATCTCAAAAGGCTTCTTTTCACTTTTTATATTAGGATATTTCCTTTTTCACCACAGCTCTCTATGATCTTCCAAGTAGCACATTTTAAATTCCACAAGAACTCCCTTAGCGAAAGGCTTCTTGAGGGGAGAGCTGTAACTCTGTGAGATGAATTAACAGAACACAAAGCAGTTTCTCAAAACGCTTCTTTCCAGTTTTAAACTGAATATATTTCCTTTCTCACCATCCCCTCCATGGGCTTCCAAATATCACTTTGCAAATTCCACAAGAACAGTCTTAGCGAAAGGTTTCTCCAGGGAAAAGCTGTAACTCTTTGAGATGAATTAACAGAACACAAAACAGTTTCTCAGAGATCTTCTTTCCAGTTTTTACCTGAAGACATTACCTTTTTCACCATAGCCCTCTATAGGCTTCCAAATATCACTTTGAAAATTCCACAAGAACATACTTAGCGAAAGGCTACTTGAGGGGAAAGCTGTAACTCTGTGAGATGAATTAACAGAACTCAAAGCAGTTTCTCAGAAATCTTCTTTCCAGTTTCTAACAGAATATATTTACTTTTTCACCATAACCCTCTATGGGCCTCCAAATATCACTTTGCAAATTCCACAAGAACAGTCTTAGCGAAGGGCTTCTTGAGGGGAAAGCTGTAACTCTGTGAGATTAATTACAGAACACAAAGCAGTTTCTCAGAAAACTTCTTTCCACTTTTTAAATGAAGATAATTTGTTTTTCACAGTAGCTCTCTAGAGGCTTCCGAATATCACTTTGCAAATTAAACAAGAACAGTCTTAGCGAAAGGCTTCTTGACGGGAAAACTAACTCTGTGAAATGAATTAGCAGAACACAAAGCAGTTTCTCAGAAAGATTCTTTCCAGTTTTTAACGGAAGATATTTCCTTCTTCACCATAGCCCTCTATGGTCTTCCAGATATCGCTTTGCAAATTCCACAAGAACAGTCTTAGCGAAAGGCTTCTTGAGCGGTAAGCTGTAACTCTGTGAGATGAATTAACAGAACACAAAGCAGTTTCTCAGAAAGCTTCTTTTCAGTTTTTATCTTAGGATATTTCCTTTTCCAGCATAGAGCTCTAGGGCTTCCAAATAGCACTTTGCAAGTTCCACAAGAACAGTCTTAGCGAAAGGGTCTTTTAGGAGAAAGCTGTAAATCTGTGAGATGAATTATCAGAACACAAAGCAGTTTCTCAGAATGCTTCTATCCAGTTCTTAACGGAAGATATGTCGTTTTTCACCATAGCCCTCTATGGGCTTCCAAATATCACTTTACAAATTACACAAGAACAGTCTTAGCCAAAGACTTCATGAGGGGAAAGCTGTAATTCTGTGAGATGAATTAGCAGAACACAAAGCAGTTTCTCAGAATGCTTCTTTCCAGTTTTTAACGGAAGATATTCCCTTTTTCACCATAGCCCTCTAGGGGTTCTACATCTCAAATTCCAAATTCCACATGAACAGTCTTAGCGAAAGGCTTCTTGAGGGGAAAGCTGTAACTCTGTGAGATCAATTAATAGAACACAAAGCAGTTTCTCAGAATGCTTCTTTAAACTTTTTAACTGAACATATTTCCTTTTTCACCATAGCCCTCTATGGACTTCGAAATATCACTTTGCTAATTTCTCAAGAACAGTCTTAACCAAAGGCTTCTTGAGTGGAAAGCTGTAACTCTGTGAGATGAATTAATGGAACACAACGCTGTTTCTCTGAAATCTACTTTCCAGTTTTTAACTGAAGATATTCACTTTTTCACCATAGCCCTCCATGGGCTTCCAAATATCACTTTACAAATTCCACAAGAACAGTCTTAGGGAAAGGCTTCTTGAGGGGAAAGCTGTAACTGTGTGAATTGAATTAACAGTACACAAAGCAGTTTCGCAGAAAGCTTCTTTCCAGTTTTTAACGGAAAATGTTTCCTTTTTAACCGTAGCCCTCTATGGGCTTCCAAATATCACTTTGCAAATTCCACAAGAACAGCCTTAGCAAAAGGCTTCTTGAGGGGAAAGCTGTAACTCTGTGAGGTGAATTAACAGAACACAAAGCAATATCTCAGAAAGCTTCTTTCCAGTTTTTAACGGAAGATATTTCCTTTTTCACATTAGCCCTCTCTATGCTTCCAAATATCACTTTGCAAATTTCACAAGAACAGGCTTAAAAAAAGGCTTCTTGAGGGGAAACTTGTAACTCTGTGAAATGAATTAATAGAACACAAAGCAGTTTCTCAGAAAGCTTCTTTCCAGTTTTCATCTTAGGATATTTCCTTTTTCACCATGGACATCTATGGGCTTCCCAATATCACTTTGCAAATTCCACAAGAACAGTCTTAACTAAAGGCTTCTTGAGGGGAAAGCTGTAACTCTGTGAGATGAATTAACAGAGCACAAAATAGTTTTTCAGAAAGCTTCTTTTCAGTTTTTGTCTTAGGATTTTTCCTTTTTCACCATAGCCCTCTATGGGATACTAAGTGTCACTTTCCAATTTCCACAAAAACAGTCTTAGCAAAAGTCTTCTTGAGGGGAAAGCTGTAACTCTGTGAGATGAACTAACAGAATACAAAGCAGTTTCTCAGAAAGCTTCTTTAAAGTTTTTAAGGGAAGATATTTCCTTTTCCCCATAGCCCTTTAAGGGCTTCCAAATAACACTTTGAAAATTCCTCCAGAACTGTCTTATCGAAAGGCTTCTTGAGGAGAAAGTTGTTACTCTGTGAGATGAATTAGCAGAACACAACGCAGTTTCTCAGAAAGCTTCTTTCAAGTTTTTAACTGAAGATATTTCCTTTTTCACCATAGCCCTCTATGGGCCTCCAAATATCACCTTGCAAATTCCACAAGAACAGTCTTAGCAAAAGGCTTCTTGAGGGGAAAGCTGTAACGCTGTCAGATGAATTAACGGAACACAACGCTGTTTCTCTGAAAGCTACTTTCCAGTTTTTAACTGAAGATATTCCCTTTTTCACCATAGCCCTCTATGGGCTTCCAAATATCACTTTGCAAATTCCACAAGAACAGTCTTAGGGAAAGGCTTCTTGAGGGGAAAGCTGTATCTGTGTGAGATGAATTAACAGAACACAAACCAGTTTCTCAGAAATATTCTTTCCAATTTTTAAGGGAAGATATTTCCTTTTTCACCATAGCACTCTATGGGCTTCCAAATATCACTTTGCAAATTCCACAAGAACAGTCTTAGCGAAAGGCTTCCGTAGGGTAAAGCTCTAAATCTGTGACATGAATTAACAGAGCACAAAGTAGTTTGTAAGAAAGATTCTTTTCAGTTTCTGTCTTAGGATATTTCTTTTTTCACCATAGCCCTCTATGGGCTTCTAAGTATCCTTTTCCAATTTCCACAAAAAGTGTCTTAAGGAAAGACTTTTTGAGGGGAAAGGTGTAACTCTGTGAGTTGAATTAAGAGAAGACACAATTAGTTTCTCAGAATGCCTCTTTCTAGTTTTTAACGGAAGATATTTCCTTTTTCACCATAATCCTCTATGGGCTTCCAAATATCACTTTGCAAATTCCACAAGAACAGTCTTATTGAATGGCTTCTGGAGTGGAAGGTTGTAACTCTATGAGATGAATTAACAGAACACAAAGCAGTTTCTCAGAAAGCTTCTTTTCAGTTTTTATCTTAGGATATTTCCTTTATCACGGTAGACCTCTATGGTCTTTCAAATATCACTTTGCAATTTCCACAAGAACATTCTTAGCGAAAGGCTTCTTGAGGGGAAAGCTGTAACTCTTTGAGATGAATTAACAGAAAACAAAGCAGTTTCTCAGAAAGCTACTTTTCATTTTTTATCTTAGGATATTTCCTTTTTCACCATAGCCCTCTGTGGGCTTCCAAATATTATTTGAAATTTTCAAAAAAACAGTCTTAGTGAACGGTTTCTTGAGAAGAAAGCTGTAACTCTGTGAGATGTATTAACAGAACACAAAGCAGTTTCTCAGAAACCTTCTTTCCACTTTTTAAGGGAAGATATTTCATTTTCACCGTAACCCTCTATGGGCTTCCAAGTATCACTTTGCGAATTCCACAAGAACAGTCTAAGCGAAATGCTTCTTGAGGGGAAAGCTGTAACTCTGTGAGATGAATTATCACAACAAAAAGCATTTTCTCAGAAAGCTTCTTTCCAGTTTTTAACAGAAGATATTTCCTTTTTCACCATAGCCCCCTATGGGCTTCCAAATCCCACTTTGCAAATTCCACAAGAACAGTCTTAGCGAATGGCTTCTTGTGGGGAAAGCTGTAACTGTGTGAGATGAATTAACAGAACAAAGAGCAGTTTCTCAAAAAGCGTCTTTTCAGTTTTTAACTGAAGATATTTCCTTTTTCACCCTAGCCCTCTATGGGCTTCCAAATATCACTTTGCAAATTCCACAAGAAAAGTATTAGAGAAAGGCTTCTTGACGGGAAAGCTGTAACTCTGTGAGATGAATTAACAGAACACAAAGCAGCATCTCAGAAAGCCTCTTACCAGTTTTTTACTGAAGATATTTCCTTTTTCACCATAGCCCTCTATGGGCTTCCAAATATCACTTTGCAAGTTGCACAAGAACACTCTTAGCAGAAAGGTTCTTGAGGGGAAAGCAGTAATGCTGTGAGATGAATTAACAGAACACAAAGCAATTTCTCAGATACCTTATTTTTAGTTTTTTTCATAGGATATTTCCTTTTTCACCATAGCTCTCTATGGGCTTCCAAATATGACTTTGCAAATTCCACACGAACAGTCTTAGCGAATGACTTATTGAGGGGAAAGCTGTAACTGTGTGAGATGAATTAACAGAACACAAAGAAGTTTCTCAGAAAATTTCTTTCCAGTTTTTAACGGAAGATATTTACTTTTACACCATAGCCCTCTATGGGCTTCCAAATATCACTTTGCAATTTCCACAAGAACACTCTTAGTGACGACTTCTTGAGGGGCTCTAAATATCTAGGGGCTTCCAAATATTACTTTGCAAAATCCACAAGAACAGCCTTAGTGAACGGTTTCTTGAGGTGAATGCTGTAAGTCTGTGAGATGAATTCAGAGAACACAAAGCAGTTTCTCAGAAATTTTCTTTTCAGTTTTTTTCTTAGGATATTTTCTTTTTAACCATAGATCTCTACGATTTTCCAAATATCTTTTTCCAAATTCCACAAAAACAGCTTTACCGAAAGTTTTCTTGAGGGGAAAGCCGTAATTCTGTGAGATGAATTAACAGAACACAAAGCAATTTCTCAGAAAGCTTCTTTCCAGTTTTTATCTGAAGATATTTCCTTTACACCATAGTCCTCTATGGGCTTCCAAATATCACTTTGCAAAATCCACAAGAACAGTCTTAGTGAACGGTTTCTTGAGGGGAAAGCTGTAATTCTATAAGATGAATTAACAGAACACAAAGTCGTTTCTCAGAAAGCTTCTTTTCAGTTCTTATCTTAGGAAATTTCTTTTTCACCACAGCCCTCTATGGGCTTCCAAATATCACTTTGCAAATTCCACAAGAACAGTCTTAGCGTAATGCTTCTTGAGGGGAAAGCTGTAACACTGTCACCTGAAATAACAGAACACAAAGCAGTTTCTCAGAAAACTTCTTTCCAGTTTATAACTGAAGATATTTCCTTTTTCACCATAGCCCCCTATGGGTTTCCAAATATCACTTTGAAAATTCCACAAGAACGGTCTTAGTGAATGGTTTCTGGAGGGCAAAGCTGTAACTCTGTCAGATGAATTAACGGAACACAAAGCAGTTTCTCAAGAAGCTTCTTTCTAGTTTTCATCTGAGGACATTTCCTTTTTCACCATAGCCCTCTATGGGTTTCCAAATATCACTTTGCAAATTCCACAAGAACAGTCTTAGCGAAAGGCTTCTTGAGGGGAAAGCTGTAACTCTGTGAGATGAATTAACAGAAAACAAAGCAGTTTCTCAGAAAGCTTCTTTCCAGTTTTTAACGGAGGATATTTCCTTTCTCACCATAGTCCTCTATGGGCTTCCAAGTATCACTTTGCAAATCCCACAAGAACAGTCTTAGCGAAAGGTTTCTTGAGGGAAAAGCTGTAACTCTGTGAGATGAATTAACAGAACACAAAGTTTCTCAGAAAGTTTCTTTCCAGTTATTAACAGAGGATATTTCCTTTTTCACCATAGCCCTCTATGGGCTTCTAAATATCACGCTCTAAATTGCACAAGAACAGTCTTAGTGAAAGGCTTCTTGAGAGGAAAGCTGTAACTCTGTGAGATGAATTAAGAGAACACAAAGCAGTTTTTCAGAAAGCTTATTTTCAGTTTTTATCTTATGCTATTTCCTTTTTCACCATAGATCTCTGTAGGCTTCTAAATATCACTTCCCAAATTCGACAGGAACTGTCTTAGGGAAAGGCTTCGTTAGAGGAAAGCTGTAACTTTGTGAGATGAATTAACAGAACACAACGCAGTGTCTCAGAAAGCCTCTTTCCCGTTTTAAACCGAAGATATTTCCTTTTCACCATAGCTCTCTATGGCCTTCGAAATGTCACTTTGGAAATTCCACAAGAACAGTCTTAGCGAAAGGCTTCTTGAGAGGAAAGCTGTAAGTCTGTGAGATGAATTCACAGAACACAAAGAAGTTTCTCAGAAAGCTTCTTTCAAATTTTTAACTGTAGATATTTCTTTTTTACTGTAGCCCTCTAGGGGCTTCCAAATATCACTTTGCAAATTCCACAAGAACAGTCTTACCGAGAAGCTTCTTGAGGGGGGAGCTGTAACTCAGTGCGATGCATTAGCAGAACACAAAGCAGTTTCTCAAAAAGCTTCTTTCCAGTTTTTAACTGAAGAGATTTCCTTTTTCACCCTAGCCCTCTATGGGCTTCCAAATATCATTTTGAAAATTACACAAGAACAGTCTTAGCGAAAGTCTTCTTGAGGGGAAAGCTGTAACTCTGTTAGATGAATTAACACAACACAAAGCAGTTTCTCAAAAGGCTTCTTTTCAGCTTTTATCTTAGCATACTTCCTTTTTCACCACAGCTCTCTATGGGCTTCCAAATATCACTTTTTAAATTCCACAAGAACTCCCTTAGCGAAAGGCTTCTTGAGGGGAAAGCTGTAACTCTGTGAGATGAATTAACAGAACACAAAGCAGTATCTCAAAAGGCTTCTTTTCACTTTTTATATTAGGATATTTCCTTTTTCACCACAGCTCTCTATGATCTTCCAAGTAGCACATTTTAAATTCCACAAGAACTCCCTTAGCGAAAGGCTTCTTGAGGGGAGAGCTGTAACTCTGTGAGATGAATTAACAGAACACAAAGCAGTTTCTCAAAACGCTTCTTTCCAGTTTTAAACTGAATATATTTCCTTTCCCACCATCCCCTCCATGGGCTTCCAAATATCACTTTGCAAATTCCACAAGAACAGTCTTAGCGAAAGGTTTCTCCAGGGAAAAGCTGTAACTCTTTGAGATGAATTAACAGAACACAAAACAGTTTCTCAGAGATCTTCTTTCCAGTTTTTACCTGAAGACATTACCTTTTTCACCATAGCCCTCTATAGGCTTCCAAATATCACTTTGAAAATTCCACAAGAACATACTTAGCGAAAGGCTACTTGAGGGGAAAGCTGTAACTCTGTGAGATGAATTAACAGAACTCAAAGCAGTTTCTCAGAAATCTTCTTTCCAGTTTCTAACAGAATATATTTACTTTTTCACCATAACCCTCTATGGGCCTCCAAATATCACTTTGCAAATTCCACAAGAACAGTCTTAGCGAAGGGCTTCTTGAGGGGAAAGCTGTAACTCTGTGAGATTAATTACAGAACACAAAGCAGTTTCTCAGAAAACTTCTTTCCACTTTTTAAATGAAGATAATTTGTTTTTCACAGTAGCTCTCTAGAGGCTTCCGAATATCACTTTGCAAATTAAACAAGAACAGTCTTAGCGAAAGGCTTCTTGACGGGAAAACTAACTCTGTGAAATGAATTAGCAGAACACAAAGCAGTTTCTCAGAAAGATTCTTTCCAGTTTTTAACGGAAGATATTTCCTTCTTCACCATAGCCCTCTATGGTCTTCCAGATATCGCTTTGCAAATTCCACAAGAACAGTCTTAGCGAAAGGCTTCTTGAGCGGTAAGCTGTAACTCTGTGAGATGAATTAACAGAACACAAAGCAGTTTCTCAGAAAGCTTCTTTTCAGTTTTTATCTTAGGATATTTCCTTTTCCAGCATAGAGCTCTAGGGCTTCCAAATAGCACTTTGCAAGTTCCACAAGAACAGTCTTAGCGAAAGGGTCTTTTAGGAGAAAGCTGTAAATCTGTGAGATGAATTATCAGAACACAAAGCAGTTTCTCAGAATGCTTCTATCCAGTTCTTAACGGAAGATATGTCGTTTTTCACCATAGCCCTCTATGGGCTTCCAAATATCACTTTACAAATTACACAAGAACAGTCTTAGCCAAAGACTTCATGAGGGGAAAGCTGTAATTCTGTGAGATGAATTAGCAGAACACAAAGCAGTTTCTCAGAATGCTTCTTTCCAGTTTTTAACGGAAGATATTCCCTTTTTCACCATAGCCCTCTAGGGGTTCTACATCTCAAATTCCAAATTCCACATGAACAGTCTTAGCGAAAGGCTTCTTGAGGGGAAAGCTGTAACTCTGTGAGATCAATTAATAGAACACAAAGCAGTTTCTCAGAATGCTTCTTTAAACTTTTTAACTGAACATATTTCCTTTTTCACCATAGCCCTCTATGGACTTCGAAATATCACTTTGCTAATTTCTCAAGAACAGTCTTAACCAAAGGCTTCTTGAGTGGAAAGCTGTAACTCTGTGAGATGAATTAATGGAACACAACGCTGTTTCTCTGAAATCTACTTTCCAGTTTTTAACTGAAGATATTCACTTTTTCACCATAGCCCTCCATGGGCTTCCAAATATCACTTTACAAATTCCACAAGAACAGTCTTAGGGAAAGGCTTCTTGAGGGGAAAGCTGTAACTGTGTGAATTGAATTAACAGTACACAAAGCAGTTTCGCAGAAAGCTTCTTTCCAGTTTTTAACGGAAAATGTTTCCTTTTTAACCGTAGCCCTCTATGGGCTTCCAAATATCACTTTGCAAATTCCACAAGAACAGCCTTAGCAAAAGGCTTCTTGAGGGGAAAGCTGTAACTCTGTGAGGTGAATTAACAGAACACAAAGCAATATCTCAGAAAGCTTCTTTCCAGTTTTTAACGGAAGATATTTCCTTTTTCACATTAGCCCTCTCTATGCTTCCAAATATCACTTTGCAAATTTCACAAGAACAGGCTTAAAAAAAGGCTTCTTGAGGGGAAACTTGTAACTCTGTGAAATGAATTAATAGAACACAAAGCAGTTTCTCAGAAAGCTTCTTTCCAGTTTTCATCTTAGGATATTTCCTTTTTCACCATGGACATCTATGGGCTTCCCAATATCACTTTGCAAATTCCACAAGAACAGTCTTAACTAAAGGCTTCTTGAGGGGAAAGCTGTAACTCTGTGAGATGAATTAACAGAGCACAAAATAGTTTTTCAGAAAGCTTCTTTTCAGTTTTTGTCTTAGGATTTTTCCTTTTTCACCATAGCCCTCTATGGGATACTAAGTGTCACTTTCCAATTTCCACAAAAACAGTCTTAGCAAAAGTCTTCTTGAGGGGAAAGCTGTAACTCTGTGAGATGAACTAACAGAATACAAAGCAGTTTCTCAGAAAGCTTCTTTAAAGTTTTTAAGGGAAGATATTTCCTTTTCCCCATAGCCCTTTAAGGGCTTCCAAATAACACTTTGAAAATTCCTCCAGAACTGTCTTATCGAAAGGCTTCTTGAGGAGAAAGTTGTTACTCTGTGAGATGAATTAGCAGAACACAACGCAGTTTCTCAGAAAGCTTCTTTCAAGTTTTTAACTGAAGATATTTCCTTTTTCACCATAGCCCTCTAT